>NC_061860.1:13058676-13063676 GCF_019202785.1 Penaeus chinensis
TCTATATACAATATATTATTATATATTACTCAGGAAGAGAGTTTTGTTAGCGTTACAACTTTTCGCCAAAGTAGCAACTTCCGACCTCGGTCTTAATTTCTTTACGAACTTGACTAATAACATCCTGATTAGAAACTTTTCCCCTTCAAAAAATATAACATAGTTCTGCTTTTTTAACATAACGGATACTTACGTCCTTTTTATGCGTGATTATATAGGTAGACAGAATATACACTATAGACAAATTGACAATGAAAAGAAGGAAAAAAAAAATTAAACATAGAAATAATTCATTTTGACGAAATATCATTGACAGAATTCAGCCATGGGTAACGAAACGATAATATATATAGGTAAACAAAAGCACAATTAAAGAATGGGCTGACCCATTAATGCATCTGCAGCGTCAATACATCTGTTTGTTATGTCGCCGTCTCGGGTTACCTCTTTATGAATGATGTGTAAAGGTTTCAAGTGGAGTAAGTCGATCCTCGTTGGATGGTATGGACAGAATTTGATGTCAGACAACATGTAAGGTCGATGTGGTTATTAGCGGTTTTGTCAGAAATTAAACTGCTCTTTTTAACTCTTTTGAAAGAAGAAAAAAGGACGAGTAAGAATATATGATGACACAGCGTAAAAGATACATTTGACACGTTTCGATTAAATGATTAAATCTTCGTTAGTTATACCTATTATATATGTATTTCTATTGATGATACATGCGACAGACGGTACATAAATTCCTTCCGGCGTGAAATTATTCATTCTCACTCGTATTCATTTTGATTACAATGATTTTTTGAGTCATGTGTTTCAGTATTTTTGACTGAACTAATGTGCTGTTGATTAAATTTTCCTAGAAATACACGTTGAACAGGTGATAAAAGATTTTCAGCATTTTAACATAATGTTGAAAGAAATTTTGTACAAAAAAAAGAAAGAATAAAAATGAAATAAAAAGCTATGTGAAATTCTATTTTTCGAAATCCATAATTTTTTTTCTCCCAAATCAAACAATCAGAATTTGGTTTTAAACATAAGAAAAAAAAAGATGAATAAAAAAAACAATTAAAAAGCAAAACGAACATCAAGTAAAAGAAGAAAAAAACAAGAAAATAATAATAGTAATTGCTTATAAACTCTATATTGTTGATGTTGCAATTGACCCACGCTATGCAAATACTTTTCTTCATTATCAAGCAATAATTGGATGAATATTTGCCCAAGCCATGTACAGTCTGTATGTGTGTATATATATATATATATATATATATATATATATATATATATATATATATATATATATATTTATATATATTTATATATTGTTTTTAGTTTTTATTGTTGTTATTGTTGTTTACGTGTGTGTTTTATCATTATCTCGGACGAATCTTACGAAAAAGAGAAGACAGAACGTATTCGAAAACAATCATTTGCAAAACGACATACCATTTCGGTCCAGAATGCAATTTCAGAGCATTCAAGTAACACACTTCTTCACGTGCAATTTGTTGTGGCGAAGTTACGGTGTTTCTGGTGTTGACAGTTTGTTTTACTCGAGACACAAACTAACTTTCCAACAACTGTTGTTGTTTTCTCACTCTAATTGTGTGTTTGTGTTTGTGTTTGTTTGTGTTGTTTGTGTTTGTGTTTGTGTTTCTGTGTGTGTGTGTGTGTGCTTATGTGTTTGTGTGTGAGTGTGTGTGTGTTTTTGCCTATTTTTAATGACTTTTTTAGCTTTTATTATTGGTTTATTCATTGTTTTGTCAATTCGATATTTAGACCGTTTTTTTCTACTGAGAACTTGCCGATATAATATAAAAAAAAATACGTTTCTTTTTCTTTCTTTCCTTCTTTCCTTTTTTCTTTCTTTTTTGAGCGGATGTAGGGTCCTTTTCGTTCAAGAAAATATTAGATTTTCTTATAAGCCCCATTTAAGATATAACTAGCTTAGTTATATCCCTTTAAAATGCCTTTGTCTCTTTTATGACATTGCTTTTTTTTTTTTTATCTGCCTCATTAAGTAATGTCCTTTATAGATAGACACATAGATAGATAGATAGATAGATAGATAATAGATAGATTAGATAGATAATAGATAGATAATAGATAGATATAATTATAGTTATAATTAGATTAGATAATAGATAGATAATAGATTATAGATAGATAGATACATAGATAGATAGATAAAATGTCCTTGGGAATTTTATGCTAAATAATCTTTTTTTTTTGTTCTTCTTGTTTGATATAGCATTCATTGTTCTCTTTGCTTTGCTAGATTTTCTTAAGATACATTTAAGATATTGCATTGTCTTTCGTGGCCTACTTACTCAGATTTATTTATCTATTTATTTATTTATTTATTTTCATATTTAAGACATTTATGAGTTATACGTTTTTGTCTTCATTTCAGATATTAATTGGATTTTTTATACACTTTTTCAAAAAACACATTCGAATTCTTTATACTCTTTAAATATATTTGGTAGAAGTTTTCATATTCTTTCAAGAAATTCATCGAAAGGTTTTTAATTCTTACTGTTTATAGATTCTTTTACATATTCTAGATATAGTTTATTCATTTTTGTCTATCTAACATATTGCATGCAATTAAAAATGTCGTCTAGAATTTCTCAAATGCATTCCTAATACTATTAATAATGTTTGAACAGTTTAAAAAGTCTGTGTGTGTGTGTATGTGTGTGTGTGTGTGTGTATATGTGTGTGTGTGTGTGTGTGTGTGTGTGTGTGTGTGTGTGTGTGTGTGTGTGTGTGTGTGTGTGTGTGAGAACCAGCTGCTACTACCGTCTCTATTATTTATTTCACAATTACAATCATAAGCATACCGAGATGGATAACCTTCATTATGAGAATATCACTACGGAAATCATAATAATAATTTGAGATAATTTGTTGTGAAAATATTTTTGAGAAAACCAAACAATAAACCTTGAATAGACAAAACCCAAAGACCCTGAAAAACAACAGACAGAAAGAAAGAGAGAAAAGAAAAAAAGTAAAAACACTCAAAACAGATTAACAAAAGAGAAAAATTACAAAAAAAAAAGGTAAAAAATAAAGGTAAAAGAAACATCTAAAACGAATCAGCTCGAGGGGAGCAAAGAACACCTGCAAAACAATAAGGAGCGAGGGAAAGCGGGGGAAAAAAACAAAAAAAACAAAAAACAAAAAACAAAGGGCTTAGCTGAATGCCAAAAAGGATCAGAAACCCTTTGTGGTGCATCTAATGGCAATCGATGGCGCCAGGACTTCTCGGGAAAAATTGTTCACTCACAATTCTCCCTCAATATCTCTCTTCTGATCAGAGGCTTTGATGTTCTGACTCTACAATCGCCGTGAGAAGCAGGATCCAATACCTTCTCGCAATAAGTCTTCGAAATGGCGGGAAAAAGTAATACGCTGGGAACGATTTTCCGGCCTCGGTTTTTTGTTTCGTTTTGGGGTGAGGAGGGCGTCGTCAAGCCGTCCCTGGCTTTGTGTTTATATATATATATATATATATATATATATATATATATATATATGTATGTATGTATGTATGTGTGTTTGTGTTTGTGTTTGTGTTTGTGTTTGTGTTTGTGTTTGTGTTTGCGTTTGTGTGTGTGTGTGTGTGTGTGTGTTTGTGCTTGTGTGTGTGTGTGTGTGTGTGTGTGTGTGTGTGTGTGTGTGTGTGTGTGTGTGTCTGTGTCTGTGTGTGTTCATTGTATTACTACTTGATTATGGTTTTCCATTAGAGGATTATATTCAACTATATTTTTCGTAAATGTCAGATCAAGCACACAATACTTGTCCGCGCCTCTTTCCCAAGTGTATTATGTGTCGTTCTGATGAAGACAATGCTCAATGTCTGTTATCAAAGTTAAGCCATTTATCTTGTATTTCAGGGACCATTAATTCCACTATTATTATTTCTTTTCTTGCTAGTATCTCTATGTATACGTTTATACAAGCACGTATTTGTGAACAAGTTACGTGATTTAGCATCGAAATCCGTCACCAGGAGGCTAATACATAAAAGGTTTTCGGTGAAAAATTACGTATATCCACATTTTCTGTTGAATATCTCGGGTTCTAATTGGGAAAAAAAAAGTAAAAATAAGTGAACGAGTTTGAGGGAATATAGTGAACAGGAAAAATGGAGGGAAAATCGAAAAAATAAACTTTCGACTTGACAGTTAATTACAACAAATAGACAGACAGATAGATATCAGTTTTCCAATTCCACTCCCGCGTTCCTTTTTAAATTCTTTAATAGAAATGAAAAGAAAAAATACCAGTTACTTTTTTCTCGCAAGTATTGATGAACATTGTACAGTAAGTGCAAGTACTTAGCCTTACCAGAAGAATATACCGTAGATACAGATATAAATAAGAGGGTAATGGTACTGTGATATATTGTTTGTCTACTTACGGATATGGGTGTATGGAAGATATATAGGAGAGAGATAGAGGGGGGGGGGGGGGAGAGAAAGAGAAAGAGAAAGAGAGAGAGAGAGAAAAAGAGAGAGGGGGGGGGGGGAGAAAGAGAAAGAGAGAAAAAGAGAAAAAGAAAGAGAGAGAGAGAGAGAGAGAGAGAGAGAGAGAGAGAGAGAGAAACAGACAGAGAGAGCTTGCACGTCTGCAATATTCCATACAACTGAACTTTATTGGGAAGGGAAGCAAACCTTTATTCCAGAATTAGTGATTACAGAATGTAAAATAACAATCGCCTGTAATTCCATTTTACAAACGTTCGTAAAAGGATAGAAAAAATAGCAAAAAAATATTTTTTATCTTTCAAGTTTGTACCAATGTAAAACATGTATTTCTGGCAGTCACTGCTCTTAAATGAAAGAAAAAATAATTCAGATTTTTATCATTATTATTTTGTTATACAATGTACGAGTTAATTCCGTGGGGAAAATATCTTCATTAAATAGAAATGAATATAAGAAAATAATTCTGAACAACCATGCGTCGTTAACACTAGGGCG
>NC_061860.1:13088676-13098676 GCF_019202785.1 Penaeus chinensis
AGAATTTCATTGAAAACAGGATCAATATCGTAATTTTAAACGCGTGGGTAGAGACGTGTAGAGAATATACCTAAAACATAATTTATTCCCTGATAATCA
This sequence comes from Penaeus chinensis, assembly GCF_019202785.1. Lineage (NCBI taxonomy): Eukaryota > Metazoa > Arthropoda > Malacostraca > Decapoda > Penaeidae > Penaeus > Penaeus chinensis. The sequence goes on from NC_061860.1 coordinate 13,088,776, forward strand.
CACACACACGCGCGCACGCGGGCGCATAGCATTAAAATATTACGATATGAAGCTACAGTACCTCGGATATGTATTAGCGTGTGTGTGTGTATGTGTGTGTGTGTGTGTGTGTGTGTGCACGTGCGTGTGTGCGTGTGTGCACGTGCGTGTGTGCGTGCGTGCGTTTGCGTGTGCGTGTGTATGTATGTGGGTGTTTGTGCAAACGTTTACTCGTATATACGTGCACACAGTTATCAAACCGGAAAAAAAAAAACACAGCATCCCCTAAATTTGAGCATCAGAGCAACACAGGCCATGGGGCTATTAGAGGGGCCAGGGACCAGGGGTAAACTCGACTAAAGTTTACGATCAAACAATGTAATATTTACGAATTATTCCGGAACGTAGGGTGGAATGGGAATTGGCAGTGTAACGGCTCTGAAATTCCTCTTTTATAGGTACAGAGATGGGTCTTGTTATTAGTAATTAGACTGGAGGTAAAGTTTGTATAATCAAAAGAGATGGTTGTTATATGGGCCTTCGTCAGAGGATGATAAAAGGTGGAGAGAAGAATTGCATTTACGTGCACTATGTGGGTTCATCTATTCAGAAATGTACGAGGAAATTCAATGAATGCAGCTACAACTTTTTTTGAATAAAACTAATGGAAGACTTAATGATTTTTTTATTTGATATACATAAGCGTACACACACATATGCCTATCCATGAGCTTATATGTGCACATACACGAACACACACACACACACACACACATACATACACACATATACATACATGTATACACGTACACATACACACATACATACATACACAAACACGTGTGTGGATATATATGTGTATATATATTATATAATGTTATATATATACATATATATGTATGTGAATATATAGTGTATATATATGAATATATATATAAACATGTATATGTACATATATATACATATATATAAAACAAATGAATAAATCAACTTACCACTAAGAAACATCATACCCCATAACCTCGTCCGGATCTCTTCACGGATTGCTAAACTTTATAACAAGTCAGTAGCCGACGTCAGCGCCCATCCGAACACCTCGAGGGAACCGGACCGTGACTAACGCCAGACAATAAGCATCAAGAGAATGTCACAGTCAAGAGGGGAAACGAACGCACGTCGAGCAAGCATTATGGAGTTGGGGAGAGGGGGGGGGGGAGGGGAGAGGGAGAGGAGGAAGGGGAAAGAGGAAGAATGCAGGAGGAGAGGAGGAGAGGAGGAAGGAGAGAAGGAAGGAGGAGAGAAAGAGGAGAAAAGGAGGTAAGGAAGGAGAGATGAGGGGGTAAGGAAGAGGGAGAGGAAGAGGAGAAAAGAAGGTAAAGAAGAAGGAAGGGGGAGAGGAAGAAAGGAAGAGGGGAAAGGGAGTTGAGGAGAGAAGTAAAGGGAGAGAGAGAGGAGGAAAGGGTAAGGGGAGAGTATGGGGAAGAGAAGGAGGAGGAAGAGAAGGGAGGGAGAAGAAAAGGAATATAGAGGGAAGGGGAAGAGGAGGAGAAAAAAGGGGGGAAGGAGGATTTAGTGGGGAGGAAAAGAGCCTGGAAGGGGAAGAAGGGAGAAGGAAAGTGGGGAAAAAAATGAGAATGGGGGAGGCAAGAATAACAAAGAATAGAAGGGGAGAGGCGTATGAGGAAGGCGAAAGAGAAGAAGAGAGGAGAGGAGAGAATAAGAGGATAGGCAAGAGTAACAGAGAAGAGAAGGAGAGAGGCGTCAAAGGGAAAGGGGAAAAGGGAACGAGGGGAGGCGAAAGGAGAGAGGCGAGAATAAAGAGAGAAGGGAAGGGGACGGGGAGAAAGAGAGAATCTACCGACGGCCTGGAAATAACTGTTCTTATTGTCGCAACGAACAGCAGTAGCGTCTCTTGTTACTCTGGGCGCTAAATTGATTTCCATTTCGAACTGAGCATTTTATTTTTTATTTTCATTTTGTTTCTTTTCTCTTTCTATTTGTCTATTTGTCTATATTTCTCTCTGTCTACCAGTGTGTATGTCTATATGTCTGTGTGTCTGTTTGTCTGTCTCTGTCTGTGTGTGAGTCTCTCTGTCTTTATTTATCTATCTTTACCTCTGTCTCTATCTCCTTCCATCTCTCGTTCTCTCTCTCCTGCCTCCGTCTTACTTCCTCTTCCTCTCTCTCTCCTCTCTTCTTCCTATCTCTCTTCTACCTTCCTTCCTCTCTCTCTTCTCTTCTCTCTCTCTCTCTCTCTCTCTCTCTCTCTCTCTCTCCTCTCTCTCTCTCTCTCTCTCTCTCTCTCTCTCTCTCTCTCTCTCTCTCTCTCCTCTCTCTCTCTCTCTCTCTCTCTCTCTTTCTCTCTCTCTTCTCTCCTCTCTCTCCTCTCTCTCTCTCTCCTCTCTCTCTCTCTCCTCTCTTCCTCTCTCTCTCCTCTCTCCTCTCTCTCTCCCTCTCCTCTCTCTCTCCCTCTCCTCTCTCTCTCCCTCTCCCTTGCTCTTCTCTCCCTCTCCATCTCTCTCTCTCTCTCCTCTCTCTCTCTCCTCTCTCTCTCTCTCTCTCTCCTCTCTCTCTCTCTCTCTCTCTCTCTCTCTCTTCTCCTTATTTTAACGATGTCATATAAGAATGGGACAAAGCTACATCAAGTGTTATATGTATGTATATATATATATATATATATATATATATATAAAGTTGTGTGTGTGTGTGTGTGTGTTGTGTGTGTGTTTAGTCACATTCATTTACCTAGATGCAATTATATGTTTTTATACATACGAATATATATAGTATACTTATATAACTGTTTCTCCGACATTTTCAAGGCTATATTGATATTCTGTATTCAATAACCGTGTCATCCAGTGAGAAAAAGTCATGGGACATCTGAAATCTGACATTTTCTTACTCCAATACACTTCCATACCCCCCCCCCCCCTCTTCTCTCTCTCTCTCTCTCTCTCTCTCTCTCTCTCTCTCTCTCTCTCTCTCTCTCTCTCTCTCTCTCTCTCTCTCGCTCGCTCATAAAATATATAAAGTATGTGTGTGCTTATATGTATGGGTGCATATATTATATATATATGTATATATGTGTATATATATACACACATATATATGTCATATATTGTATATATATATATATATATATATGTTATATACATATATTATACACATATATATCATATGTATATATTATATATATACATTATATATATACTATATATTATATATGTATTAACCATATATCACACACACACACACACACACACACACACACACACACACACACACACACACACACACACACACACATATATATGTATGTATATTCATATGTAAATACATCATACCATTATATTCATTACCTAACAAACGCTGTATTCATAACATAACATTATATTCATATACATCATGAAAGAGCCCCTGCGGTTCCGTCTGCGTAATAAACAGTTCCTGCTTTTCAGCTTGATAGACACCGAGCGCGACCTTGCCTTTAGGTCAGCCAATGCCATCGATTTTTAAAATAACCTCACTGTCCAATTTGGTCCATTTCTATTTCATTCCTCTAAATGCAGTATAGGAAATAAATGGCCTTAACACATAACATGGGGAAGAGTTCAAAATAATGTTAGTTCCTACAAAGATGAACTCAATTCCTCTCCCCTGTTCAATTACCTCAGTCATGTTACCGATCACAGTCCTCAAGGGAAAACAAATGCTCGCGTATATAACTGAACCAATCGCGGGGGTTATCACCTATAAAAAAGATCATGTCCTTTTTATAGAGTGTTAATTCCCCGTCTAGCAGAATAGGGTTCGAACCAATCCAGCGAATCTAATTGATCGCGTCAATTATTTCAATTATCTTGTTGGGACTTGTATGCTGAGCTTTTGTTCAGCAATTCTGCCCTGGAGATTGAAGAGGTTCGTGTTCAGTGTTCCGCTGAGAACCCCGACAGGAAATCTTTGACGAGAGTTCTTTTCGACGCCAAATTGCAACCGCTAATCGTTAACCCGTTTTCGATACCAGAGCTCTGTGCAAAATTCATTATCTGTTGCCATCATATGTTTTGTCATAAAAAGCTAAAGGAAAATGTTTTAAGTCATCTGATAACAGTTGCATTGCGTACCCCACACTTAATACATTTTCTCGTGAGCGAATGGTATAACTAGTTATATATGTGTATGTGTGTGTGTGTATGTGTTTATGTGTGTGTGTGTGTGTGTGTGTGTGTGTGTGTGTGTGTGTGTGTGTGTGTGTGTGCAGTATAGAGGTGTATATATAGAAGCAAATAGATTAATAGATAAATATAAATAGATAAATAGATAAGTAGAGATACTCAACACTCACCTAAACGAAAGGCTTGTAAATTAATTGGGGTTTATGATCACAGACGGGGGCTAATTAGACAATATTATACATCAAAATGTTTACTCGTGTGGTAATACCTGCCTTTAATATGCGACCAGCATGCTGAAAACGTTATTTATGAACTATACACAAAGCACCTCTTACACATAATTTAATGCACGTATATATAATATAAACTGTTATTAGCTATGCTTATACCATATACCTTAGAAGTCAGAGGAATGAATATGGATTGTCCAAACCAATTTAGGATATAAAACGCCATCTGATAATCAACCTTGGTCCTTTTATCAAGAAGAACGTTGCCTTATTCACTGCATTTAACTTACCATTCACCATTATTATATTTGTTTATATATTAGATGTATACTGGACTGTTTTCTCGTTCCATACTTCCATGAATATGAGGTTTTAGAATTCACTGGAACTACTCAATAGTCAACAACGTGATTTCCACGAAAATCGGTAAACAACTGGTCATCTAATGAACCTCGAGAAGGGCATTCAGCAGACACTATATATATGACGGCAGTGTTTGCTGGTACAGAACAGACCTATGACATGACATGGCGAGATAAATCAATCGTTAAAGTTCAGGATTATTGGGACTATTACCATTTTTCAGACGAAATTTCAAGGAAAGCAACACTTTATCTATCAAAATTAGATTATTTAGCCTTTACCATAGCGTCGGGCAAAGAGAACTGGATCCCACAATGTAGCTTCCATCTTCTATAAAGATTTTAGTTACGATGAGTGACTTCATACCAGCTTCATCTCCAGGACTGACACACTCGTTTATTGATTAGAGCACAAGTTCCTATACCCTTTGTGTTACTTCATGTTAAGCAGCGGGCTCTGTCGCAGTGAACTGTTAGTAAACGGACATTTGTTCTGTAACATAATAATAATAAAAATAAAAAATCATCACAATGGTAGTTACAATAACAGTAATAATAATAATAATAATAATAATAATAATAATAGTGATAAAAAATACTAATAATAATAGCAATAAAAATATTTTCTTTAACAAAAATGCTAATGCTAACGATGATACTAATAGTGTTAAAATAAAACTTGTAACAATGATAACAATAATAATAATAATAATAATAATAATAATAATAATAACTAATAATAATAATAGTACTAATAAAAAATTATTGAACAAAACAACAATAATGATAATAATAAAATTAGTAATAGTAATAATAATAATGATAATAGTAACAATAACAACAGCAACAACAAAACAATAATAATCAAAGGACAAAGATCATAGCGATATAAAACCTCCGTTCCTTCAGTACCAATTTCACAAGGAAGGAGGACCTCTGCAGTAAAACAGAAATGCAAGTCACATTGACACTCGAGGATAATAAAACGGGAAAAGACACAGACCACGGTACATGATCTCGTCCAGTGAATTTCGAAGCCCGTAATGAAATTGCTCGTGAACCTTACGCGAAAAGATGAAGTATTTCTAGCGTGTGTGTGTGTGTGTGTGTGTGTGTGTGTGTGTGTGTGTGTGTGTGTGTGTGTGTGTGTGTGTGTGTGTGTGTGTGTGTGTGTGCACAAACATATATGCGTAGACAGATACAAAATAAAGTTAATTAAAGAGAGAGAGAGAGAGAGAGAGAGAGGAGAGAGAGAGAGAGAGAGAGAGACTGAGAGAGAGAAAGAGAAACAGACAGACAGGCAGAGAGAGAATCACACACACACACCCACACACACACACACACACACACACGCGCGCGCGCGCGCGCGCGTGTCGAAAAAGACATGAATCTGGGACCGTCTTCCTAGCCCAGCTTTGAGATTAATATTTTTGAGAAAGTACCCCCTGCCGTTTGTCGTTAATGGCCCGTTTTCTTGAGCCCCGACGCGCGAAGCCATAACCGTGTTTTTTGTGTTAATTAACTTAGTATTAGGTTTCTGGCGCCTTTTTGGTAGTAGCAGTAATTGAAGTAATTGTAGGAGTAGCAGTAGTGGTAGTAGTAGGGGTAGAAGTAGCAATAGTGGTAGTAGTAGAAGTGGTACTAGTAGTGGCAGAAGTAGTAATGTTATTATTATTAGTAGTAATAGTAGTAGTAGTAGTAATAGTAATGCTGGTGGTCTTGGTGGTAGAAGTAGTAGTAGTAGAAGAAAACGGAAGTAGTAGAAGTTGTAGTAATATTAGTAGTAATAGTAACAGTAATTGTGGCATTAGTGGCAAAAATAATATAAAATATAAAAGCAGAAGCATTAGAAATACAAACAGGAGCAGCAACAGCAGTAGTAGTGGTGATAAGAGCAGTAGATGTGTAAGTAGTAGCAGCAGTAGTAAGAGGAGAAGTGGGAGTAGTAGTAGTGCTGTATTAGCAACATTAGTAATAGCAGTGGTAATAGTAGCAGCAATAGTAGTAGTAAAAGTAACAGCATTAATAGTAGTACTAGAAGTAGAAATATACGTATCTGCAACAATGATAATCTTAGTAGCAGCAGCAGTAGTAGTAGAATAGGAGCTGCAGCAATGATCATAGTAACAGTAGTAGTAATAGCACCAGTAAATCCGAAGAAATTGTTCATGAGAAGTGTCACTGCTATTATCATTGTTTCAAAAGTCAGCGTAAAGTAATCGAAAAAATGATTAGTACGTCAGGTCTCATTTCATGTGATAGTTCCGTTTTCATATACTGCTTAATGAAGCTTATTATTGTTTATTGCAAGATTATAAGCCGCAGTTTTAGCCTCTTATGAATATCGTGTGGCAATGTCAAATGCTGCGCAGTAACACGAAATATGAAATTTATTAATTTTTTTTTAATGAAAATAAGGCATAATACGAAAATGGATTTATTTTTATATAACAGGCGAAGGAGGTTTCTTATTTGACTTTAAGTATTAGGGATATAATGATTCCCTTCTCGCTGTTTCATCTTAATAACTGTATTCCTTCTGTGTATATATATCTATATGTAAATAGATGCATGGATGTACAGGTAGATCGTTATGAATATAAGCACGCACGTGGGTGTGCAGGTAGGTAGGTAGGTGTGTGTGTGTGTGTGTGTGTGTGTGTGTGTGTGTGTGTGTGTGTGTGTGTGTGTGTGTACAATAACAACATATTTATTTCATTAACTGAATAACGAAATATAATGATCTAATTGCATATTACAGTACTATTCTTTTTTTCTTATGATGCCAGTGAAGAAGAAAAGAAAGAAAGATCAAATATGGTCGTTTGTACACAATTACCCAGAACAGGCGGGGAAATGCGTCATTTGAAGCCTATAACAGACCCGAACACCCGTGACTGCTTTGAAAATAATTTACGACGAAACAGTGCAATTTGCGTCGTTCAGCATTTCTGGACTGAAAAAAAGTAAAATCATACAAAAATTATACAAATGTCCCGTCATTTTTTTTTTTCCTTCGATTAAATTCAGCGAAATAACAACGTGAAATCGTAAACAGTGTTACAGACGAATACGAATATTTCATTCAGACTCGTTAACCTGTTTCCTTTTTACTTGTTCTGAATCTATCGCAAACGATCTTTGTAATAATTATCAACATTCTAAAATTATGTTCAACATTATCCTTGATTTTCAAGGACTACAGTGTTTCCATTTCATTTTATTTTTGCATATATATATATATATGTATACATGCATATATACATGTACATACATATATACACATATATATACATATACGTGTGCATTTGTAAATATACATATATATGTATGAATGTATGAATGCAAGTATGTGTCCATTTTTCTCAGTTCTGCCATTTTATTATGATAATGGAATCATCTAATTGATGATGGATGCGAGCAATATTGCGATAATACTATTGACAACATTGATAATAACCCAATGCCATTATTGATATAAACAAAAATATTGATAGTCATAACAGTGACTCCCTTTATCATCATTACTATGGTTATTATCATCATTATTATCATGATTTCTGTCACCATTATTATCACTGATGTGATAGTGATGATAATTAAGATTACACAATTAAATTAATGGTGAAATAAGAAAATTATACTAATAATGATGATCATAATACTGAGTATTAATGATCGTGATGATGATACTAATAATCAGTGATAATAACATTTATAGAAATCTAATGGGTGATAATGTCCAGCTCATTATATCAAAATTAAAACGTTCTATATTTATGGATTTTATCGGAACGCTTGATCATTTTTTTTTTTTTTTTTTTTTTTTTTTGTAATTCTTAAGAAGCAGCTAATAAAATAGAAACTACAAGACCTTGATGATAATAATAATAATAATAATGATAATAATAATAATAACAATAATAATAATTATTATGATAATAATGATAATGATAATAATAGTAATAATAATAATAATAATAATAATAATAATAATAATAATAATAATAATAATAATGATAATAATAATAATAATTACAATAATAATAATGATAATAATAACAATAATAATAATGGGAATAATAATGTTAATAATGATAATAATGATAACAACAATAATATTGATAATAATAATAATAATAATAATAATAATAATAATAATAATAATAATGATAATAATAATAATAATAATGATAATAAAAATAACAATAATAAAAATAATAATAATAATAATAATAATAATAATAATAATAATAATGATAATATTAATAATAACAGTTCTAACAGTTATAATAATAATGATGATGATGATGATGATGATGATGATATAATAATACAAAAAAAAAAAAAAATGGTAGATCCAGTTTATAAATTTTATATTCTTGGATTTCCTTCTATGCGTCTCTAGTATTGGCTTGGAAAGTACGTTTTGACAAGTCGGTATAAAAAAGATTTCCCAATATGCGAAAAGCAATGGAATGAGCGAAAATAACTGACTCTCTTAGTTCAAGTTTTTGTGATCGTATTCGGTTTATAAAGAGTTAAATGACAATAGAATATAAAGTAATTGTTATGGCAAAAAATAAAGTATATCGACAGAATAAAGAATAAGGTTGATAAATGATGATTTTTTTTATTACTTATAGTATCAGTAGTAATATTGTTTTCATTACATTATTACTATTATCAATTTCGCTATCGTTATTATTACTATTACTGTGACTGTTATTTTGTCATCATCATCAACATTATCATTGTTATTATCATTATTACTATTATTGATCATTATTATTGTTAATATTATTATTACTGTTACTACAACTGTTATTACCATTATTATCATCATCACCATTACATTATAATCACCATAACAACAACAACAACAACAATTATAATAATAATAATGATAATAATAATAATAATGACAATGATGGTAATGATGATGGTGATATTGATGTTGATGTTGATGATAATGATAACAATATTCATTATGTGAATAATAATGATAACGGTAATAATACTGACAGTGATTGAATGGTAATAATGATACTGATAATATGAGTAATGATAATAATAAAAATAATAATAATAATAATAATAATAATAATAATAATAATAACAAAACAATAATAACAAAATAAATTGATATAAT
>NC_061860.1:13103676-13108676 GCF_019202785.1 Penaeus chinensis
GGAGGTGGAGAGCCTTTGGTAGCTCTGACTTTGGTTGGTTCGGCTTTTCTCTCAGGCTTTTTCTTGGCTGGCCTTGCTGGCCTTGCCTGGGCAAGGTCAGCGTGATCTGGCTCTGGCTGCACAGATTCAGCCTGTTTTGGCTCTGCCTGTGAAGGCATGGCCTGGTTTGGAGTGGGGAGGGGAGTCTCGTCCTGGGGTGAGGGTGAGGCTGGTTTTGCTCTAACCAGTTTTCTTCCCTTCAGGGCTGCGACAGTCTGGGTCATTGCCGTCATGGCGACCGAAACTGCCTTCTCGGCCTCCTCACTCGACCTTCCCAGGGCTGTTGCTACTGCTGAGACAACAGCAGTTAACAGGAGAGTCATATCGTCCTCGTCAAAGAGGAGATGATCATCTGTTGGGGAGGTTTTTGTGGTGCTCTTAGAAACTTTTTTCTTTAGTTTCTTTTTCTGCACCTTTGGCATTGTCGGAAACTCCTTTTTGTTGGAGACATCCGGTGTCGGCTGGGGGGCGGCTTCCTTCCTCTTAGGAGGTCGGGAGGCCTTTTCGCTTTTGTTCCTTCCCCAGACATGGGTGCCCGGTTGGGCAGGAACAAAGTCTGGTCGGTTTTGAGCAACCTCTTGTCGCCTGAGGGCCGCCTCTTTCCTGACAGAGCAAGTCAGGCTCAAGGCATGATGCTTCTTGGCACAGTTGGGACATTTGGCTGTTGTGTCCCTCTTTTCCTCTTTGTATGCCTTGAGGCATACCTCTGTGTTGTGTGCCTTGCTACAGACACCACATTTAGGCTTGGCTGTACAGTTAGGCTGGTGGTGACCGTATTTCTGGCACTTGAAACACCGAAGTGGTTCTGGCACATACGTTCGAAGGTTGTAGGTGCCCCAGTTACCCAGATCAAGGGTAGTGGTTGGGGCACCTTTCATGGTCACCAGGACTTGCCTGGTTGGGGTCTTCCCCTTCGACATTCGGGAAGCCTGCACGACCTGTGGGTGTGAAGCGATCAGCTCCACATCGTACGAGACTGAGAAGCCAAGTAGCACCATCTTGGTTCTCTTTTCCTCAGGACTTAGTGGGGAAAGACTCACTTTCCTCCCATCGGCTAGCTCCTTCGTTTCCCGGAGGAAATTCAAGGTAGCTTGATCTTTTGGTATTATGATCATGCCCTGATCTCGGGCGACCCGGATCGACAACCGGATTTTCCGTTGCAACTTCAATGCCCTGATCAATTGGTAGGCATTGTCGAAGCCTTCGGGTTTAGCTGGCACTTTGAACTGGGCGAAGCGTTTAGGGGGTCCCGACTCTTCATCAGAGTCGGTATCCGGCCTCGGACGCTTGGGCCCGCCCTTTCGGCTTTCGGGCTTGTTTGTGGAGGCAGCAGTTGATGAGGCTGGTTCAGCCTGCTCTCCCCTCTCAATCAGGGAGGCCGTCTGAGAACTCAGGGGCCTCCCTGGCTTAGCTGTTGGCCTGGAGAGGCCAGCTCGCGAGTTAAGATCTCTGACTATTCGGTAGACAGACCCATTGGCTTTGGTCTTGTCCACTATAGCAACAGGGTGACAGTGTCATCCTGTGCATGGCAATATTAATAGCATCTTGTTTATCAACCCGTAAGCCTACTGATTTTAACATAAATCCTAATAGATCAGATATAATTTGTCTTAGGAACTTTGCTCCTTGAATGGCGAAAGTAATAGCCATGTACTCTTCTTCACACGATGAAAGTGCAAATAAATGTCTGTTGCTTCTTACTTCTCCATGATATAAGTGGTCCATCTTTATGTTATTGAAAACAATATCCTGATATGCCTTCTCTGTCTTCAGATGATACCCAGTCTAAATCACCAAATCCTTGGAGTTGAAATGGTTCAGCTGACTTTCTAAATGTAAGACCATATGTCATGGTGCCTTTCAAGTACTTCAGATCATGCTTAGCAGAATTGAGCTTTTGTGGGTTTTGACATATATTGTGAAAGTTTGTAACCACATCGCACAAATCTGGTCTAGTACCTGTTATAACATATATGAAACTACCAACTATTTCTCTGTTGCATTAGTTAAGTCCTTAGATTCTATTGTTGAGGTGTTTACAAAACTGAGATCACTCTGTGATTGCTTGAATCCACCTGAAATAAAGAAATTATGGATTAAACAATTCCACATACTGCCACTTTGTTTCAGACCATAAAGTGACTTTTTCAGTTTACGATATAAAACATTCCCATCACTATCACTTTCCTCATAACCTTCAGGTTGTTCTACATAAATTTCATGATCAATATGAGCATTCAAATAATCTGTTTTAACATCCATTTGGTGTATTACCGTATTTTTTCTGTACAGCCACTTTCAATAAAGTATGAAGTGTAGACATTCTCCCTGCTGGTGCAAAAGTCTCTCTGTAGTCGATGTCTTTTACCTGTGAATATCTTTGGTGATGTACGTTGCTTTGTATTTCTCGTTGCTTTTGATCCAGGTTTTACTTGATAGATCCATCTCCCACCTACGGCTGTATGTGACTCAGGCAGTGTAGTAAGGTTATAGGTGTTGTTGTCTTGCAGTGAGGAGATTTCCTCGTCCATTGCTTTTTTCCCATTAGGGTCTCTCTTGAAATGCAGTAGCCTCTTGGTAGGTGACTGGTACTGGGATATGTGACACTCGGTAGCAGTGGTGTATAAAGCTGTTATGTGTCACACTGGAGATACTGTCGTCCAGTTCATCAGTAGTATAGTCATCTAATCGCGAGGGTTTCTGTCTTTCTCGAGCTGGATATCTTCTTTCTCGAGCTGGATATCTTCTTTCTTCACTTGTGTTATGTAGTGGCTCGTCTTAATTCCCTTGAAGTGATTTTTGCTGAAGTCTAGTCGCCACCAACATGTCATCTTCATCTGAGGTTTGCTTGTCAACATTGAGTAAGTTTTTCATGAACTTAACTCTTAACCCAAATCAAGTAGGCTGGGCTCTGGTCATCATAACCCATAAATAGTTTTTTCTCTTGTTCACATGCAAAACATCTCAAGAACTCCCAAAATATTAAATCTGCTGATGTTTAGCTGTTTTCCAGTAAGCATTTCTACCGGGGTCTTCCGAGTTCTGGGATTATAGCAACTATTCCTGATGTAACAAGCAGCCTTCATAGCATCTTCGGGTAATTTTCAATCAGTAAACATCGAGCTATGTCATAAATGGATTTGTGTGATCTCTCAACTGTGCCCTTTTGATGTGGAGAGTAGGGTTCAGAGAAGTCTTGTTTCATCTAATTCTCTATAAGGACTGTTCTGAATTCCTTATTTGTAAATTCTGTTCCATAGTCACATCCCGGGCATTTTATATTGCCATATGGTACTGTTTCTGCAAGATATTTCTTCACAGCATGCACTGTATCACTCTTATTCTTAATGAGGTAGATTCTAAGAGCCCCTGAGTAGTCATTTATGAAAGAGATATTGTACCTGTAACCTCCTTTAGCTGCTAGATCAATAGGTCCTTCTACATCACAGTGTACTAAATATAAAAGCTGTTTAGCCTCTTTGTCAGGCTCTATTGCTATACTCTGTCATCTTATCAAAAGCATATGTGGTACAACTGAATTTCTTTTTACTCAAAATAAGCATTCCATAGAGTGTTGCTTCAAGTTTACACATCAGCCACTATGATTTTATGTCATGTTTCTTAGGTGTGCTTTATTTCTCCTAAATGGAATTTGTTGAATTTGTGTATAGCTTACCTTAACGCAAGTAGAACAATTTGTTTTTCTCTACAATGTCGAATATCCTGTCATCCTTGGTAGTGAATGAGCTGCCATTAGGTGAAACAGTAATGCTGTGTCCACTCTTAATGATTTTCCATACTGACATGATGTCTTGCTTAAATCCTGGTGTGATAGTGCATTTTTTAACACAATACTTATTGATTTGCCATCTCGATCTTGGATAAAGTCCGTGACATCACCAACTCCCTGTGTAGTTCCTTGCTGCCTTTGGCCGTCTGCCAGCTCTGTTTAGTGGTTTTATGGATCAAAAGACTCTTGAAATCTCACAAATTTTGGTTCTGTGCGTGTGAAGTGCAACCGCTTTCAATCATAAGTAAACTTTCATCTGCTTCTATGCTTGATATATTGTTTTCCAATTTCCTTCAACAGGTTGTAACCTTGATGAGTGTGTTACATGGAAAGAGTATTTATAATTTTTTTCTTCGCTTTTTATTATGGATCTTTGTTCTACATTCACTAGTATTATGAGTTCTTGAATGATGAAATTCACACCATTTGTTATTATTCTGAGGTTTATTTACTCTTTTAAACTCATCACCTTTATAGCATTTTCAAGCAATATGGAATGGTTCACCACACTTAAAACATGTCTTCTGTTTAACTGTACTTTTACCATGAGCGACCATTACTCTCTCTATATAAGAATTTTCTCTGAGGCGCTTTTCATGACCCAATAAAGCTGTCTTTAATTCAGTGTAATCATAAGGAGGGTTGGGTTAATTAGTCGCATCACTAATTTTTTTGTACTTCGGTGGAAGCCCTTTCATCAGTGTACTTGTCACTAAGAGACGATCACTAACAACACTCAGCTGAGTCTCTTAGTGCTGCTACTATCTCCTCCATCAACAGTAGATACTCTGTAACACTGCCATCTTCCAGTATTTTGTTTATGAATGATACAGCATACAACCAGTGGTTTGCTCATGTAATACTTTCGTAGCACTGCCAAAGCTTTTACACCATCTCTTGCTTCACGTGTTATCATGTCAAGTGACGTTCTGTCAAGATAACCTGTTAAATAACTGTATATTGTCCTTTGCGAATACATATCAAATGCGAGATTTAGTTTCTTAAGTGTTTTATTGTTAGAATAATTGTTTCTACTCGTACTGGCTGTGGACTGAAAAAGTTTGTTATAGGCCTCATTTCATTTATGTTGTGTTCATATGTTGGGGCGGTTGTCGCTCATAAGTGCCGCTACCGACTTCTACAAAGAAGTTATTAAATTGTTCTATGTTAT
>NC_061860.1:13148676-13151176 GCF_019202785.1 Penaeus chinensis
TACTATTGTTATTATCATTATTATTATCGATTTATTATCATCACCATTTTTAATATTATTGCTATTGTTATTATCATTATTATTATCATTATTATTTTTTTCATTATTATCAACTGATTCTGATTATTATTATTACTATTGCCAATTTATTAACATCATTATTATTATCATTAATTTAGTAATAGTAGCAGAAGTAGTAGTACCATTACATAATAGAAGCAAGGAAGGATAATCAACAAAATTAATAAGAAGAAAATCAATAATAACAATAATAACGAGTCATGCTAACAATGATAATGATACAAATTATGATAACAGTAATGATAAAAACCATGATGATAATAATTATAATGATAATAGTAATAATGACAATAATAATATTTATGATAAGTATATTCAGCAAACAACAATAATAATATATATGAAAAATGATGATAATGATTATGAAAATTATGATAATATCATTAATAATAATAATATAAATAATAAATGATAAAAATTATGATAATAATAATAAATATAATAAGAATAGTAATAATAATAAAAACAATGATAATAATAATAATATTAGTAATAATAATAATAATGATAATAATAATGTTTATAATAACAATAATAACAAAACAACTAAAACAAAAACAAACTTAAAGAAAGTTAAACGTAAACCCGAAAAGAGACGCAACGAAAACTAGGCGAGGGGATACGACCGTAAAATAAAAATTTCAGATGTAAATCAAATTTGATCTTCCTGGGATAAAACACTGGTAAGATTATTCGAGTTATCTAGGCAGCGAGGGAAGAGAAAGTCGACTTCTTTATCCAGCGAATAGTAGGCTTGTAGTAGTAGCAGTAATAGCAGTGGTAGCAGTAGCAGTAGTACCAAAGAAGTAATGATGGTAGTAGGAGTAATGGTAGCAGTAGTAGAAGTAGTAGTAGAGTTGTAGTAGTAATAGTTGTACGGTAATTGTAGCAGTTGTAGTAGCATTAACAGTAGTAGCAGTAGTAAAGTAGTAGTAGTAGTAGTAGTAGCAGTAGTAACACAAATATTATTAGTAGTAGCAGTAGTAGTAGCAATAGCAATGGAATGGTAGTAGGAGTAATAGTAGTAGCAGTAAAAGAGTGACAGTAGTAGTAGTGGTAGTAGCAGTAGTCGTAGAATAGTAGTGCTAGTGCGATAGTAACTTGAGTAATGGTAGTAATAGTAGTATTAGTAGCAGCACAGTAGTTGTAGTAGCAATAGACTAGTACATAGCAGTAATATTAGTACTACTATTAGCAGTACTGATAGCAGTAGTAGCAACAGTTGTAGTAACGAACGCAGTAGAGCAGAGGAGAAGCAGTGGCTTGGTAATATCAAGAATAGATAAGCACTTCCTCCTTATATTTTTTTATTTATTATTATTATTTTTTTTTTTATAGGGGATTGTGCCAGTATGAATGCCATTTACATTTTATATAGAGTGGAAAGAATGTGCTTATACGATTTGTCAATGATCATTATAATTAGTAATGATCATGATAATAATGATGATAATAATTACATGGCCAAAAATAACATTAGTGGTAATATAATAATGGCTTTGGTGATGAAGATAATGATAGCAATGTTGATAATTATGGAGATAATAATGATAATGATAGTTTCAAAAAATATTTCAAAATATAATAAAAAAATATTTCAAAATATAATGAAAAATATTTTTAAGAATAACAAAAGTTATAGTATCAATAATATTGATAATGATTATGATGATGACAATAATAATAATAAGGATAACAATAAAAATGATGAAAATGATAATGACAGTGATAATGATATCAATGATAATAACAGCAAAAACAATAATTGTAATAATACTAATAATGATATTAATAATCATGATTATTAAAATAATAGTGATAATGATAATAAAAATAATAATACTAACAACAAGAACAACAATAATAATAATGATAATAATAATAATAACAATAGTAATAGTATTAACAATAACAATAATTACAATAATAATAATAATAACAATAATAATAATAATAATAACAATAATAATAATAATAGCAATAATGTGTGTGTGTGTGTGTACACACACACTCACACACACACACACACACAAACACACACACACACACACACACACACACACACACACACACACACACACACAAACACACATACACACACACACACACACACACACACACACACACACACACACACACACACACATATATATATATATGAGAAAGAAATATATATATAAAAATAATGAATTATTGCAAACATTTCGAAGACAATCAAATCTCCGTAGTCAGTGCTGTTATTAATAAACAAAAAAGACAAAACGCAATTAGACAATTGGAAAAGCATAGTTCTGATTTGTATACATTAAGTGAATATTAATATAAAAGACGAATTAAAGTATATACAAACCAAACACATAATTCAACAGAGAACAAGAATGTAACACAAACGAATACATACGACTAAGACTATGACGGC
>NC_061860.1:13176176-13188676 GCF_019202785.1 Penaeus chinensis
CACGCCCTCTGGCAACTGCTAACAAGTATTATAAAACAAAATGAATGTGAAACACCGTTTGATTTTAAATTAACATGATTTAAATAACTGGGCAGCTCAATCAATTCAGTCACTTTAAAAAAGCAACGTCATTGCTGCACAAAAGAAAAAAAGAAAACACCTTTGATTCTGACATACCACAAGTGATCGCTCTGGGCATCACCCGAACACCAGTCACCTTTGAGACACCAAATCAACAGGATATTCAATTCCAAATACACCACATTAAATATTATAACTCATACAATCATGTTGGAAACATAGCACTGAGGTAAACAAACTTACAGCTAAATTTTAGCCCAAAAACAAAAATACCACAAGACCGTGCGTCTCACCAAGTTCTAGTTCGAGTCCGCTGGGTGAAAAATATTTACCTTTAACAACTTTTTCCCTTATAATAATATATAATTTCTAAGCATTTTGTGATTATCATTATCAATAATAATTATCAAATTCTTGCAAGAATAAACTGCACAGTTAATGCACATTTCTGTTTGATATTACTACAATGCAAAATCCACATGAAAAGGCAAAAAATTCCTTTACTTGACAAGTCTGTTATAAAACTACTCTACTTAACAATATGCCTTTCGTGTGTTACTGTAACATGGACGGGCAGATGGGCGCATGCATTTTGTTATGTACGCCTGTATCTGTCTTTTTGAGTCTGTACCAGTGCTTGTTTATGTTTATTAGTGGATGTAGATCTCTCCATATGCACAGGCGTTCTTGTGTGTGTGTGTTTGAATACGTGTAAATATACGTATGTGTTTGTGCGTATTTGTGTTGATGATTGCCTCTTTATATGCTATTCATTACGACCACTTAGTCCTTGAATTTACTTCCCAACATAAACTTGACAAGCTATTATCGAAAAGAAAAAAAAAGAAAATAATTCAGCCATTTTCCCTTTACTTTCTAATTTTCTGTGCTTTTTAGTTTTAGTTTAGTCCTTTATTTACCACCCTGGCTAACTGCACAGACGTGGGCAAGCTGTGGTACATTTAATGCATGGTCATAACATTACACAGGGGTATTACATTTGAATTTTAGCCTATAACATTGTTATGAGTATTTTATCAGTTTAAAGGAAAGGAACAATTGCACAGTCCTTTATCCACTCATCAGCCACGCCGGCATATAGCTTGGGCGTGGAAAAGCATTAGTACATTTGATATTCGGTTATCTGATACTACATTCCAAATTTAGGATACAACATAAGTATATCTTCTAAGACATCAAATGATATGAAGTAGTTACATAGTTCCCGGTACCTCATGCTAGGTGGTCTGAAAGGCTGTAACACATGGCACTCTGAGATATAATGTACAAGTTTTCGCTTATATTCTTCATTACACAGTTTACACTTAGTTTCTTCGACATTACAAACTGTACTGACCTGCCAATGCAATCTATAGATTGCATTGGCAGGGCAAGCCTGATTCTTGCAGTCACAGCATCACACTGTCTTGTTCTTGTTTTATATAAACAAGAGATGAATGAATCTTGCCTAAACCGGTCATAGTGCTTTATGCTACAGCTTTCAGGGCGTTGAGAATTAATCAACTCAGGCAAGTCCTCTCCGAAGGAAGCTTTAAAGATGTATAAAATCCTAGAAAGAGGTATCCCAAGATCCATATCCACACTTTGTTTGTCACATGCTGACTTTGCTAGGCGATCAGCATGATCATGCCTAGGGATTCCAACATGCGATGGAATCCACACAAACCGTATATTATGGCCTCATTCTTTTGCACGATACACGTTTATCCTGATGTCATTTGCAATATTTCCCGCACCTTTGTCTAGAGTGTTCAGAGCCTGGAGAGCACTCTGAGAGTCGCAGAAAATTACCCCTGAGCCTTGATTCAATAGAAATTCGGTGGCCATGAGTATTCCTGCCAACTCAGTTTGCATAGTGCTAGCCCAGTCATGAACCCTCCTACAATCCTGGTGCTGCAAATTGTCTTTATATATAACAAAAGCGCAGCCTGCTCTGCTTCCAGACTGCAAGGATCCGTCAGTGTAGCATTCATATGCATTGGAAAGATTTTCTAGAGGCTCATTTATTGTCCTTTTGTTACTGAAAACTGGGTTGCCGTCCGTAGATTTACTTGAATCGCAATTTGCACTAAACATTACGTGTACACCCACATACACACAACGCAAACAGAAATGTGCAGACATACAGACATATGCAAACAAATATGAAGCGCATACATATATCTACACATGCAAACACTTGCAAATATATACGAACGCAAGAATACACACACACTGATATGCACGGAACTGAATAATATAAATAACGAAAGGTCGCAATTGATATTTATTAAATATTTAACTTTTTTGTGTGTACGAAATACATAGTTATTACAAAAGGAACAAAAATCCTCATTTTATTAATATAAGCGTTTTCTAACCTCTTCTACACACTTTGTTTATGATTCATACTTTTGTTTGATTTGTATCGCAATATAAAGATAAAGATAAAGATAAAGATAAAGATAAAGATAAATAAAAATAAAGATGATGATGATGATGATGATGATGATGATGATGATGATGATGATGGTGATGATGATGGGGATGATGATGATGATGATGATAAGCGTGATGATGATGGTGATGATGATAGTGATGATGATGATGATGATAATGACAATAATGATGATCCTAAGAATAATGCTTCTACCTTCTTCTGTTTTAAGTATATACAAAATATACGTAGTTAATCAGTTCTAATCCTTTCCTTTCGTGAGTCTTCGTCTGCAAATATTTTAAGAGAAGAGTTGAGGAATGAGTGTCGGAACGTTGGAATTTTGGTATAATAGCGAAGAGGAATATATAAGTGTCTCTCCTTCTCTCTCTCTATTTCTCTATTTCTCTCTTTCTTTCTCTCTCTTCTCTCTCTCTCTCTCTCTCTCTCTCTCTCTCTCTCTCTCTCTCTCTCTCTCTCTCTCTCTCTCTCTCTCTCTCTCTCTCTCTCTCTCTCTCTCTCTCTCTCTCTCTCTCTCTCTCTCTCTCTCTCTCTCTCTCTCTCTCTCTCTCTCTCTCTCTGTTTCTCTCTTTCTTTCTCTCTCTTCTATCTCTCTTTCTCTCTCTCTGTCTCTGTCTTTCTCTCTCTCTCTCTCTCTCTCTCTCTCTCTCTCTCTCTCTCTCTCTCTCTCTCTCCCTCTCTCTCTCTCTCTCTCTCTCTCTCTCTCTCTCTCTCTCTCTCTCTCTCTCTCTCTCTCTCTCTCTCTCTCTCTCTCTGTTTCTCTCTTTCTTTCTCTCTCTTCTATCTCTCTTTCTCTCTCTCTGTCTCTGTCTCTTCTCTCTCTCTCTCTCTCTCTCTCTCTCTCTCTCTCTCTCTCTCTCTCTCTCTCTCTCTCTCTCTCTCTCTCTCTCTCTCTCTCTCTCTCTCTCTCTCTCTCTCTCTCTCTCTCTCTCTCTCTCTCTCTCTCTCTCTCTCTCTCTCTCTCTCTCTCTCTCTCTCTCTCTCTCTCTCTCTCTCTCTCTCTCTCTCTCTCTCCCTCTTTCTCTCTCTCTCTCTCCCTCTTTCTCTCTTTCTTTCTCTCTCTTCTATCTCTCTCTCTCTCTCTCTCTCTATGTCTCTGTCTCTTTCTCTCTCTCTCTCTCTCTCTCTCTCTCTCTCTCTCTCTCTCTCTCTCTCTCTCTCTCTCTCTCTCTCTCTCTCTCTCTCCCTCTTTCTTTCTCTTTCTTTCTCTCTCTCTTTCTCTCTTTCTCTTTCTTTCTCTCTCTCTTTCTCCCTCTTTCTTTCTCTCTCTCTCTCTGTCTCTGTCTCTGTCTGTCTTTTTCTCTCTCTCTTACCACATCTGTCACTACTACTACTGCTTTTTTCGGTAAGGGCTCCACATCATTCAGACTGAGGTCTATTTTATAGTATTTCTGAAACTCCCAAACACTTTGATACACTTTGATACGTGTTAAAATAAAAGAGAGAAAGAGAGAGAGAGAGAGAGAGGGGGGGGGGGAGAGAGAGAGAGAGAGAGGGAATGGGAGAGAGAGAGAGAGAGAGAGAGAGAGAGAGAGAGAGAGAGAGAGAGAGAGAGAGAGAGAGAGAGAGAGAGAGAGAGAGAGAGATTTATGTAAAAGGATTAACTGTCCGGCTGTCATCTGATTAGAATAATCCGCGTCCTTCAGAATCCGGCATGAGTTGCCAGTTTGTTCTTGCCTGAAAAATTGGATCAACTATAACCATTTCCATGTCAATTCCTCGATTTACGGTTTCGTCGACGTTCTCTTGGCCTCAATATCTCTTTCATATATCGTCTTCTGTTGTTTCTCTTCTTGCCTTACCCTCTATTATCATCCTCATTGTTATTACTGTTGTTTTTATAACACAAACACAGAAACGTGTACACAAAGATGGAAAGGAAAAACTTCCACCATCAAAAAATAAACAAAAAATCTTATTGTTGCTGTTATCATTATTATTAGTAGTAGTAATAGTAATCATCCTTATTATAAACATTATGATGATTTTCATTATCGTTATTTAAATTATCAATATTGTTATTATTATTATTATCATTATTATTATCATTATTATTATTATTATTATTATTATTATTATTATTATTATCATCATCATTATTATTATCATTATTAATATTGTTATCATCATCATCATCATCCGATGTTTTTCCACTTACATTCTTTTATAGTGAATTTATTTTAGCACTTTTATAGTGTAATTCTTTCTAGCTTTCTTTGCTAAAAGAGTATCTCGTTCGGTTGAATTTGTAGGAATGGGCAGCTATGCAATCACACAGCAAGATAATTGAATTAAATTTTAAGAAATTTATTATTTGAATATGGCATGATATAGAAGAATAAGGGAAAGAAATGACTGATACCTCATATTATTACCACTCCTGCTGCTACTACTACTACAACTACTACTACCATTACTGCTATTACTACTACCACTACCACTCTGCTGCTTACACTACTAATCTTATCACTACTACTACAACTAATATTACTCTATATACACACACCCGTATGCATGAGTCACATATATATAAGGAAACTATCATATCTATAATACCATTGTTTTCTTCTTTTTTGCGCCACTTCCTAGATCACAAGATAACTTTGTAGATTAGGTTATTCTGGCACGTGTTACGACATGTTCCCTGTGTAATTTCTGGTTACTGGTCCTACCTACTTTGCCATGTATGTTAATGCTCTTTCGGGAAACTGAACCGAGCCTTAGCCGCGTCCTAGCCCGGTGGTTTTCATTGCAGGCGCCTTGTGGCAGAAGTGATTCTCAGTCTTATTGTTGTTGTTGATGTTGTTATAATTACTACTTCTACTACACTACTACACTATTACCATCACCACCGCTCCTACTACTACTAGTAGCATTAATATTACTACTAGTATTACTATTACTATTACTATTACTATTACTATTACTATTACTACTACTAATGTAATGATAAAAATGTTGTCATTACTACTACTACTATTACTCTCATCACTGTTACCACTGCCACTGCTATCACAGTAACGCCATCACCACCACTACTACAGCATCTACTACTACAACTACTCCTGCTACTACACCTTCAACTCCAACCAGTACCCAGGTGTGCTAGAAAAGACTTCACTGTGAAAGAAATCTATGTATTCAAGAAGCTATTTTCATTTTGGTTCGTTTTATGTCATTTGGGTACGTACGCGAGTTTAGGGTAACAACAGTCTAAAAAAAAAAAAAAAAAACATGTAAATAGATAGATCGATAGATGAATAAATAGAGAAATGAACCAATGAAAGTTTTAGAAAAAATGGCCTAAGTCGAGGCTCTAGGTCTAAAAATGGATCTAGAACTTTTTGCTAAGTTTTGGTTTTATCTCACTCTCTTTAATTGGAGACTATTAGTTGTTTTGTGGATTTGATAGTGAAATATAGACCTTATCAAGACATACATATATAAGTGTCTCTCCTTCTCTCTTTCTATTTCTCTATTTCTCTCTTTCTTTCTCTCTCTTCTCTCTCTTCTCTCTCTCTGTGTAGTCGTTACTTTTCAAGGCGAAGTCAGGCTGGTACGAATTCACAAACACTAGTCTATAATTCTC
This sequence comes from Penaeus chinensis, assembly GCF_019202785.1. Taxonomy (NCBI): domain Eukaryota; kingdom Metazoa; phylum Arthropoda; class Malacostraca; order Decapoda; family Penaeidae; genus Penaeus; species Penaeus chinensis. Next base: position 13,182,305 of record NC_061860.1, read on the forward strand.
TGTTTTAATAAGATTAACCTTATAATCAGGCATTCGGATACATGCAATAATGGACGTACGTGGGGCGGAGAGGTGGTAAATTAGCCCATATATTTTCTTCATAAAAATTTTCTTTCAACTCAAAAGGTCCATTTTGACAGCTTGTGAATGCAGACAACAATTGAAGGCGAATGGGCAAGAGTATTTCGAATTACACCCTCTCTTTCAATATACTATGAGCCAAACATTATCCCTAAAGATGTAGATTATTCAGCCGAGGGAAGTTAACAGAAAGCTAAAAGATGGTGCGTTCATGCTTCAGATCGTGTTGAACCCTTTACGACAGAGTTACCAAGTAAAAACCATTGACTTTCGGTGTGTTAATGAACAATAAGAGAGGCGTGTTAAGGGGAAATTGAAACCAACTCCTTTACTTGGTTGGTATATTATTTTTCCCCGGAATACTAATGCGTGCGTGTACGTATATGTTGCACATTGCAATACGAGCCTTTCTTTGCCACTGAAACCTACCACCACATCCTTACTTTACTACGTATCTTTATCAGTAGAAAATCCTCGGTCTTTTTAATTAAATACGGCCACAGAGACTGATAGTTAAATTCACTGAACCATAACGTATGTGTAATGAATATAACTTTCTTAATCTCCTCCGACGTGCACTTTAATTACTTTTTTTCCGCATGAAGACGTGATTAATTACCATAAACTTGTTAAGACTATTAAGCAGAAAAAATACTAGGGATTACGAGGAGTAGAAGAAGACATACATACATACATTATAAGTATTTCTCTCTTTTTATGAACAAATATTTTTAACAATGGGATAAAATATATGATGACATTACGATACTGATGTATGGAATAGCTACAATGAAAATAATTTCAGTGACATACCTAATAGTAATGGTCTTGGTAATAAAACATGCAATTTCATCAACAATCAATGATTCTTATAAAATCACGATGGTAGGTTGAAATAAAAATGGTGATTGTTTTCTGCTTTTATTGTTTTCCATCCTATGAATATAATAATCATCACCACCATCGATTAAAATGGCAATAAAAACTAATCACGGAAATAATTATAACAAAGGAATGATGTCAATAACAGTGCTAAAAGAACATAAACGTTAGTGATGATATCATTATTATCCTTTTTCTTGTTATTATATTATCATCATCATCATCATCACCATCGTCATCATCACCATCATCCTCATCACCATCGTCATCACCATCGCCATCATTGTCACCATCGGTATCATCCTCATCCTCATCCTCATCACCATGATCATCATCATTATCATCATCATCATCATCATCAACATCATCACCATCATCATCATTCTTATCGGTGTTGTTACCATTGCCGTGTGTATCACCACATTATCATTTCTGTTATCTTTGCTATTATCATTTTTCTTTTATCTTATATAAAAGAGTATTATTATTATTATGATCATTACTTCATTAGCAGTACTACTAGTAGCAGCATTAGGGTGATGACAAGTACTAATAATATCACCTGCATCATCACTATCATCATTATCAAAATTAACACAAGCAATAATATTATGATTTTATAGTTAGGTGTATTAAATCTCACTTTGATATATCAGAAATAGGTCATTGAATATACTTAAATTCTTTTCGAGATGCTCACTCCATGTAATATTTTCAATATTTTACAGCTTCCAACTTTCAAAATGATAATAATAATAAACATAATTTTAAACTAATTCAAAGGTCAGGTGAACATTAGACTAAATGATATTTCTGTTCAATCGTGTTTACTCAAACAGCATATATTTGACATGTTAATGGATACGCAAATTGACTTCCAATGACAATTAAATCTTTCTAAAAATCATTGATGACACTTCATTTGCTGATGAATACCAATGCATTGTTCACATACAACGATAATAATTGTGGGATCTGTCCATAAGCCTATACATAAATGAACTATTCAATTTCTGTGATATATAACTAAACAGCTGATTCAATAAGAATCTCCCATGTTTCACTATTCAATGGTAGCAATTTCAAGAACTGGACTGTAATACATCATACGATAAGCAAGAACTATACAAAAAGCTACGGTTCTAAGAATTATATTGCCCTATGATATCTCACTTTAACACAAGAAATATACAGCTGAAAGGGATTTTAAATATCAGTTTACCACGTAATAAGTTGTAACCCAGAAACTACTACACAGATAGTAATGGTTTTAAAAGTTATACTACCACGTAATAACCTTTCGTTTACCAAGTACTACTATACATATAGTGTTATTACTCTCCTTATTGTTGCACCATAACTTGTCCGTAATATTGCACATTGTACTTTGTGAACATCAGTATTAAAAATAAACTAGCAGATAATGAGGGTTTTTTTCAACTGTAAAAGTAGATCGATGACCATTATCAATCAGTGTTTTCAATTAATTGCGAATGATTTTGAACAATTATATCCCTTTGTCAAACATAGTAATATAATCAAAGTACTCAAACTATATTCAGTGTTTGTGATGAAAATTATACACGTGGTACATTGGTTGAATCTGAGTTTATTAGAGAAAATAAGTTATTAATGATAACGGCAGTAAATATTATTTTGATTATATTAATAGCAATAATGAGAATAGAAAAAAAAAATAGTGATAATAATAAGAGTAAGGTTAATAATAATGAAGATGTTGATTATAGATGATGATGATAATAACAATAATGATGATGATGATGATGATGATAATGATAATGATAATGATAATGATAATGATAATGATAATGATAATGACAATGATAATGATGATGATAATGATTATAATAATAATGAAGATAATGATAATAATACCGTATCATTATACTTACGATAACATTGTTAGTATTATTATTATAATTATCTTCATCATTATCACTACCATCATTATCGTTATTGTTATTGTCATTGTCATTATTGTTGCTCTTATTCTTATTGTCATTATTATTTTTATTATCATAAAGTATTATTGCCATTATTATCATTATTATTGTTGCAATTGCTATTATCATTATCAATATCATTATCATTATAGTTATTACTATCATTACTATTATTATATCATTATTATTTAATACCATTATTATTGTTGTTTTTGGTTATTAGTATTATTATCATTGTTATTACTATCATTATCATTATCATTATCATTATTATTACCATTATCATTATCATTAGTATTATGATTATCATTATCATTATTATTATGATTATCATTATCATTATTATTAGCATTAATGTTATTATTTCCTACTATTTTTACTGCTATTAAAACTATATCATTACCAGCATTATATTGGAAGTATCTCTTTCAACAGTATATATATTTTCAGGAAAAAATCTGTAATTACAAGAGCAATGTATTATATATTGCAGATTGCCGATGCAAGTCTGCAAATGTTGCAACCGACCTGATTGAAAGAAGATCATTATTATAACTTTGAGAGTCAGGCAGCAAATGTAAATAACCATCTTCGTATATTACGAGTGAAGTCAAAACAATTAAAACACCTTAATATTTTCTTTCAGTTTGATTTAATGACCTTGTACCACATGAAGAAAGGTTATCGGTATCGGAAATATGATTTTTTTTCTCCTTCTTCTTTTTCTTTTTCTTGTCTCTCTCACGATTTTCTTTTCTCGACCTGATTTCCATTCGTTTCGTGTGACATGCAGAGCCCATTCGATAATGATGTTTCCATTAATGAAGATTCATTGAACTTGACTTTACGGTTGATAGGTTGGCCGTCCCGCTTGCGTTCGTAGCGCCATCTATTGATTAGTGTGGGTCTATAATTTACGTTTTCTTCTCATTCTTTTTTCACTCTTTTTTTCCTCTCTTCGTACTCATTTTCCCTTTTCTAACCAGCGAGGCGGAAAGAGCAAAGAGAACTTAGGCAGCGAGCTCCTGTGAATAGGAAAATACTGAAGAATCTTGGTCCGAGGAGAGAATGGTCGACGGCATATTTGAATATAGATGGCATAATACGCCTGCGGGATGCGGTTGGGAGGAGGCGGAGAGAAAACGAAGTGTGCGGATTGTGGAAAAGAAAATTGGTATTTCTACGGGGAAATGTATTTTCTCTCTCTCTCTCTCTCTCTCTCTCTCTCTCTCTCTCTCTCTCTCTCTCTCTCTCTCTCTCTCTCTCTTTTTCTGATTTTTTCGTTCTTTTTCTTATGTTTTTGGATGATAAGTTGGGGAATGATTTATTTTGGATAGCAAGGTTTGTTGGAGGATCGTACGCTTACGAGGGAGCGGGAGAGACGGGGTTAGGAGAAGAGGGGGACAGACAGAAAGGTAAATAGACAGACACAGATAAGCAGACAGACAAACAGTGACAGGGAAGCAGAGAGAGGGAGAGACAGGGCTAGTAGCATACTTTAAGAGTCTTCTAAATAGCTTTAATTCCAGAGCAAAGTTAATAAGACCGAGAAGAAGCAAAGGGAGACACACACACACACACACACACACACACACACACACACACACACACAAACAAACAAACAAACACACACCAAACAAACCGACAGAGACAGAAAGAGATATTAAATCAGGGTTCCACACAAGCGCAGGTGAACCAACCCGTCATCTTAGAATCAACACTTAAAGCAGACATTGTTTTGGTACCTGAAGCACTTCTCCCACGCGCAGGGATCTCAGGATATTCTGCTTTTGATCGACCCCCGTTATTTTGTGTCATAAAGAAACTTACTGTTAATGATTTTGTAAAAGTAAAGTTCTAGAGAGCTTGAAAATCCTCATCTACATGGTAACTGCTATCCATCGTCAAGGAACACTAACTTCGGATTATATTAGCCTTCTACATAAGGAAATATATTGATTGGTTGTCTCATGATAAATCTAATCCATCCCATGTCAACACTCGAGTGCAAACACATTCTTATCGTATTTTAACTTGTATTTCGTCCCTCTGTTCGTTTGTTCCCTTCTGTCTCACGCTAGAAATTGTATTCAAAGTGACCGTGGACTTGTAATCTTTATATATTGATAGGAGATTGGCGTCTTATGCGTAAATTCATATTCTATGTGACTGAGTACACGAAGTCGGTTCATTTTGGTGAAAAATGGGGTGATAGTTGTGAACATAAATATTATAGAATAATATTTTTGTATCGTATTACGAATCTATGGGGATCCTATTCTAACTATAAGTATCAATTTTATTATCATTATTACTATCATTATTATCATTGATGATATTATCGTTACTATTATCATTACCATTATCAGCGAAGGTGGCTGGGGAGTTCAAGGAGGAAATATTGAGGGGCAGATGAAGGGTTTAAGTAGGAAGGAAGGAGTGAATTTAAGGAAGATTCGGGAGTGAGATGTGGTGGCAGAACGGGGAAGGGAAAGGTAGAGAGAGAAGTGAGGCGAAAGGTAGTCAAAGGGGGTGGGAAAGAGAGAGAGGTGAGTACCTCATCGTTTTCTATTCCGTGGATATCTTAACCGATATATTTTACAAGACTCACGTCAGAATCATTTGGGTGGATATCACCTGAGAAAACTATGTCGATTTGCACGCACGCACACACACACACACACACACACACACACACACACACACACACACACACACACACACACACACACACACACACACCGTAAAAGTCGACATTTGATGCAAAAAAAAAAAAATCTGCATAACCAGAGATCGATTTGAATGCTGAATATAGAACGTGATTCTTATATCACAGAGGGGTAAACAAGAGAAACTGCCTGCCCTGCCCCCGCCACATCACTTCGCATAACTAACGCATCCAACCACAATTATTTCCTCCTGAAGTAATGTTAGGTAAAGTTAACGTAAATGACATGATAATATCAATGACTTAATAGGCAGGGTCAGGTTCGTCAAGGTTATTAGGTTAGGCTGTTTTAATCCGCGTGTTAGAAAGACTCACCTGCAACTAAAGTGATTTAAAAGAAAAGTTATTAATATTGTTTATGAGATTTTTTTTTCCATACTGTAGAGCTGGAGAAGTGGAACCGTTTCATTTTGGGTCATTTTATCCGGCGAAAGTGGGCCTAAACGTGAACTACGCATCCAGATTTAGGGGTCGACTTTAGGTAGGCAAATGCGGTATATATATACTATACACGTATGCATGCTCCTCTACGAGCATGCCAAGGCTGTTCAGTGAGAGTCATTATAGTGATATATATATATATATATATATATATATATATGTGTGTGTGTGTGTGTGTGTGTGTGTGTGTGTGTGTGTGTGTGTGTGTGTGTACATGTATATGTATATATGTATATATATATATATATATATATATATATATATATATATAAGCGT
>NC_061860.1:13198676-13201176 GCF_019202785.1 Penaeus chinensis
GTCGGTTCCGTGGCTAATTATATATATTGCCGTGTCCCCACTGATATCAGAGAGCGGTGGGTCTGAATAAACTATTATTATAGATACTCCTGGATGCTGATATGTCAGTGTTTAAAAGGAATGCATGAACAAATAACAGTGATATATAAATAAAATGAACAAGTGTAACATCAATAAGAGTTGTAATAGTAACAATAATAAAGATGATAATAATAATCATAATAGCAAAGAGAGTAATTATATTGTTAGAATTGGTAAAAACTATGATAATGCCAATAAGAATATAAACTGGAAGAAATTATAATAATAATAATGATACTTATGTCGTATGTAAGCTGCTATTTCTCAAGTATAGTTTTCATTTGACGTTTCTTCTTATTCCAATTACATTTTATTGTATTGTTATAGTTTATTTGATTAAAAAGTCTACACGGATTTTTATGTCAAGCATGCATTTCGAAGCAATTTAGAAATTAGTTATTAATGAGATAGGACGAACGGAAGGCAACAGGGCGGCATAAGGCAAGTGGATAAGCTGCTGTTACCTGCGCAGAACGTCCCACCGCAACCTGGCTGCAACACACCGAGACCACTTGAAATCTATATAAAGATTCGAAATCATATTCCAAGTGATATGTATAAAGTAGTAGTGTAAATCATATTCTTAGTGACATGTATAGAGTGGTATTGTAAATCTTAGTGATATGCATAAGGTGGCATTCTAAATCATATTTTAAGTGAAATGTATAAAATGGTACTCCAGATTATACTCTAAGTGATATTCAAGAATAAGACACTCGACAGACACTCCTTTGCAATTTGGCAATTTATAACTATTTTCCAAACATGAGCTATAGGAGCGCAGGCAGTTCGGTGCGGTAACTGCAAATTTACAGCATAAACGGCTGCTATAAAAAATATAGAATTAGTAGTCTGGAAAGATTAGACATCTAAAGACAGCTATAGACATCCAGATTTTTGACAAAGACAGGAAAGAATTAGAATGTAAAGCCATCTTAATTCACACGAAGAATTAAACAAATTTAGACTGCTTTATCTTTTATTTACTTGTTTGTTTGTTTTATTAGTATCGAACATAATTTTGTTATAGGTAAATCTAACTAAAACAGTCTAACTAGCCGCCAGTTAAAAGCAATATATTACTAATAATTACATCCAGAATTCTAGATAAATATGTAAACTATTCAATTTTAACGAATAACCTCACAGTTTTACAAAATCATGTATTTATTTTGCCCTTCAGATATTTCAATCTAAGTATTTCTCGTATTAATAAATTATCCATAGAAAATTCCCCTTTCTCAATTAACCCCAAGCAATGGCAACTGAAGGGTTTGTGCTAAATGGCAACATTAAAAATAAAAAAAAAAGAGAAAAGACACACCTGAATCATAGAAAACGTAGGCTGTGGTTCCCTAGGGCAATACACTGTCGTCCTTTACGTTTATAATTCTGTGCATTATTGTGTTTGTATGTGTGTGTGTTTGTCTGTGTGTGTGTGTGTGTGTGTGTGTGTGTGTGTGTGTGAGTGTGTACGTGTGTTTGTGTGTGTGTGTGTGGGTGTATAGGTGTATGTGAGTGTCATCAATGACTGTATTATGGTACTGGATGACATCTTTGATCTATGAATTCTTATCAGAAGATAAAGTTGAATATATCGTTTGTGTGTATGTACGCTGCCATTTCTCAATTAGATTTTTCTTTTGGCTTGTACCTGTTGTTCCAATTACATTGTCTATGGAAGCTAGTTAGCTCCTAGTTGCACACTCCTTTTAGTGGGTCGTGTGGTATGGTTGGTTTAGTACTGGCCCTCCGGTCTCATAGCCGGAGTGACCTAGGTTCGAGGCCAGGTCAGGGAGGATTGTTATACACATTGTCTGGGGTTGTTTCAGTTTACTTGAGTGAAAAGTGTAAACGAGAAGTTGATAATATTGAAAAAATGTGATTGGTATTTAGATATTTCTCTAAAATACCCATGTACCACGAGCACACACACACACACACATACAACCCTCCAACCCCCACCCCCACACACACACATACAACACCCCCCCCCAGACCACACACACACACTTACAACCCCCCACCCCCACACACACACATTCCTGGAATCATACAACTGGAGTAATAAAGACAAAGATATTGAACGTGTTACTGACCAATGAGGTTTTTTACAGATTTCGTATAGTATATCATCTCGCAAATAGTAGAAATGTTCGATACCTTTTCCTAAAATTTCCTTATAATCATTTCAGATCACATAAACATCAAATGAGTTGGAATTATAATTTATTGAGAGATAATACCTAATAATATTAACGTGACTCAAACGTATTTAACTGAACTACGCGATATTAACCTTTAATTACTATCACTGTTACATCTACTAATACTACACTAATACTAAACCTTATTCTGCTATTACTACGACTGCCATGGTGATTACGATGATGATGATGATGACGATAATAATCATAAT
>NC_061860.1:13218676-13233676 GCF_019202785.1 Penaeus chinensis
GCAATTAGTGATTGCTGGTGACACTACATTTGGCGCTCTGGCAAAGGCCTGTTCATATATGGTCTTACATTGGTATAATCTTAGAAATGAAGTGTAGAGCTTGGGCCGAATCTTCATGAAACAATAATACCCCAGGGAGAGATCTACAAACACTTATCTTGTCAAAATACAATCGGGACGTGTTTGTTGGCCTTTGCACTGAGCTTCTTCCCAGACTAAAGTAAAAAATGACGTTTATAACAAGTTTACTTTAGAAATTGCGTTGGAAATATTGACTACATAATATAGACAAAGGTAAAAAAAAAAAAAAAAAAAAAACTGTATTTTTTAAATTCTTATCTGTATTAAAGAAATCAAGAATTTAGAACTCGTACTGGGGGAACAGACACCATAAAAAAACACAACATTTATATAATTTTAATCTATAACAAAGCAAACCGTTTTTTTTTTTTTTTTAGAGCCTACATGAAAAAAAAAAATCTATCACATTCAATACTAAGAAGAAAAAATAGACAAGAAAAAGAGAAAAAGAGGAAAAAAAAGTGACATTTCATACCTTGGAAAGATACATCACGAAGAGTCATGGAAAGACAGTATATTACAGAGAAACATAGTAGGAAGGCTTTGCTGGGAGCAGAGGATCGTGTTGAATTAGAAAAAGGAAGTTCAGACAAGTTAAGGTTTTTGTGTGTGAGAAAGAAGAAAATATACTGCGAAGTGGAGGAGCGGCCGAGAATCCCAGGGGAAGGAAAGCAAGTAATAAAGACAGAGAAAGATAGATAGGTTGAGAGAGAGAATGACAGACAGACAGACAAACAGACAGACAGACAAGCAGACATACAGATACACAGCCGGGCAGACAAACAAACAAACAGAAGATAGGTTGAGAGAGAGAATGACAGACAGACAGACAAACAGACAGACAGACAAGCAGACATACAGATACACAGTCGGGCAGACAAACAAACAAACAGAAGAGCAAACAGAGAATCAAGAATAAAGAAGGAGAAAAGTAGAGAAAGAACAAGAAGACCGAAAGAGAAAGCGAGAAAGACACACACACAAAGAAACAATAGAGACTCAGGTTTCTGCACAGGAAGCAAGACAAAACATCTTCAAACGAAAAACAAAAAGGACACAATGAGAGAAACACACTTAAGTATATACTGTGTAGTGTGAAATACAGTGTTACCAAAAATGTATCTTTGGGGATCTTACTGTTGGTGGATGTTAAGTCTTGGGTGGATGTTATGTCTTGGGTGGATGTTATGTCTTGGGTGGATGTTATGTCTTGGGTGGATGTTATGTCTTGGGTGGATGTTATGTCTTGGATGGATGTTATGTCTCGGGTGGATTTTATGTCTTGGATGGATGTTATGTCTTGGATGGATGTTATGTCTCGGGTGGATTTTATGTCTTGGATGGATGTTATGTCTTGGGTGGATGTGGTATGTCTTGGGTGGATGTTATGTCTTGGGTGGATGTGGTATGTCTTGGGTGGATGTTATGTCTTGGGTGGATGTTATGTCTTGGGTGGATGTTATGTCTTGGATGGATGTTATGTCTTGGATGGATGTTATGTCTCGGGTGGATGTTATGTCTTGGGTGGATGTTATGTCTTGGGTGGATGTGGTATGTCTTGGGTGGATGTGGTATGTCTTGGGTAGATGTGGTATGTCTTGGGTGGATGTTATGTCTTGGGTGGATGTTATGTCTTGGGTGGATTTTATGTCTTGGGTGGATGTTATGTCTTGAGTGGATGTGGTATGTCTTGGGTGGATGTTATGTCCTGGTGGATGTTATGTCTTGGGTGGATGTTATGTCTTGGGTGGATGTTATGTCCTGGTGGATGTTATGTCTTGGGTGGATGTTATGTCTTGGGTGGATGTGGTATGTCTTGGGTGAATGTTATGTCCTGGTGGATGCTATGTCTTGGGTGGATGTTATGTCTTGGGTGGATGTTATGTCCTGGTGGGGTGTTATGTCTTGGGTGGATGTTATGTCTTGGGTGGATGTTATGTCTTGGATGGATGTGGTATGTCTTGGGTGGATGTTATGTCTTGGATGGATGTTATTTCTTGGGTGGATGTTATGTCTTGGGTGGATGTGGTATGTCTTGGGTGGATGTGGTATGTCTTGGGTGGATGTTATGTCTTGGGTGGATGTTATGTCCTGGGTGGATGTTATGTCTTGGGTGGATGTTATGTCTTGGGTGGATGTTATGTCTTGGGTGGATGTTATGTCTTGGGTGGATGTTATGTCTTGGGTGGAAGTTATGTCTTGGGTGGATGTAGTATGTCTTGGGTGGATGTTATGTCCTGGTGGATGTTATGTCTTAGGTGGATGTTATGTCCTGGTGGATGTTATGTCTTGGGTGGATGTTATGTCTTGGGTGGATGTTATGTCCTGGTTGATGTTATGTCTTGGGTGGATGTAATGTCTTGGGTGGATGTTATGTCTTGGATGGATGTTATGTCTTGGGTGGATGTTATGTCTTGGGTGGATGTTATGTCTTGGATGGATGTTATGTCTTGGGTGGATGTTATGTCTTGGGTGGATGTTATGTCTTGGGTGGATGTTATGTCCTGGTGAATGTTATGTCTTGGATGGATGTTATGTCTTGGGTGGATGTTATGTCTTGAGTGGATGTGGTATGTCTTGGGTGGATGTTATTTCTTGGGTGGATGTTATGTCTTGGGTGGATGTGGATGTCTTCGGTGGATCTGTTATATAGATTGGACGGATGTGTTATATTTAGCTGGATGTAGTATGTAGTGAATGTTTCATATCTTATGTGGTATACTGTAGGTGGAAGAGGTATGACTGTAGGCAGCGAGGTCGTACCGTAAGTGGATATTGTACCACAGGTGGATGTGTTAGATTATGTGGTCGTGTAGATGCATTGTAGTTTTGGTAAATATGCTATACTCTCAAGTGATTGTAATAATTTAAGTTATATCAAATGAGAATGTGTGTTATGATAGAGTAATATGTGTTAAATCGTTATTGGATAAGCTATGTTGAAGAAAGACTTGTTATATTATATGATATACTATCTGAGAGTGCATTACATATAGATGGATGTCTTATACTCTGATTATGCTATGCCTTAAATGTGTTGTGAAATAGATGTGTGTATTAAACTGTAGTTGCATGTAAAATATTTTAGGTGAACGTGTCACACTGTACAAAAACACGACTTTATATTATAGTTGCTACATCAGGAGTAAATAAACTATCCCGTATGCATCTGTAATATTTCATATGCTTAATAATGTAAGTAAATCACAGAGAAATAATGAATATAAGAAAAATATCAAACGAATAAATTAAAAAAACGTGATCTGAAACGTTATGCAAAGTGGTTTAATCTTCTAAACGAGAGATAGTAAACGGATTAGAGCGCTAATATCTTTCAGAGATCTTTTTATGGCGTTACTTATTAAACTGCTGAACGCATAAATTTGGATATAATACCGTACTGTCAAATATGTTAGTAGTAGTAGTAATGATGGTAGTAGTAATAGTGGTAGTTGTAGTAGTAATAGTAGTAGGAGTGGTAGTAATTGTTGTTATTGTGTTGTTGTAGTAATGATGGTAAAAGCAACAGTGTTAGTAGAAGTAGTAGCTTTAGTACCAGTAGTGGTAGTTGTAGTAATGATGGTAGTAGTAGTAGTTGTTGTTGGAGTAGTAGTAGTGGTGGTAGTAATAGTTGTAGTAGTAGCAGCAGCAGTGTTTAGTAGTAGTAATAGTAGTAGTAATAGTAGTAGAAGTAGTAGTGGTAGCTGTAGTAGTGTAGTAGTGGCAGTGGTAGTAGTAGTAGCAGTAGTACTAGTGGCAATAATAGTAGTAGAAATAATAGTAGCAGGAATTTGAAAAGTAGTAGTAGTAGTAGTAACAGCAATAGCAGTAGCGGCAATAGTAGCAGTATGAGCAATAGTATTAATAGTAACATTAGGAGAAGGAGGAGGAGCAGGAGTAATTCCATCTAGATTATTATGACTATTATCATTATTGTTATTGTTGTTATTGTTGTTTCTGCTGATTTTGTTGTCATTGTTGTTGTTTTTGATGTTGCTGCTGTTGTTACGTCATCGTTGTTATCATTATTACGATTATTATCATTTTTATCCACGTCGACTTTATTATCATTATCAATATCATTACCACCATCATCTTTATTTTCATTATCACTAGTATCATTATTATGAGTATCATAATTTTCACCAAAATCATAATTGTTACAATACGTTTTCTATTTACAAAGCAAAATTATTTAAACCCACAATAAAACATTAAAAGCACGACGTTGTTCTAGCCACAAATAATTTTCAAAATTAATTATATTTGACAGAATGTTAAAAAAAATCCACATACACTGGGTTGCACGACAGCTGTGTTCGGTGAAGTTGTATGGGTGAAGGAAAAAAAATATATATATAAATATGTGTGTGTGTGTGTGTGTGTGTGTGTGTGTGTGTGTGTGTGTGTGTGTGTGTGTGTGTGCAGAGAGAGAGAGGGGGGGGCGAGAGAGAGAGAGAAAGACAGACAGACAGAGAGAGAGAGAGAGAGAGAGAGAGAGAGAGAGAGAGAGAGAGAGAGAGAGAGAGAGGGGGGGGGGAGAAAAAGAGAGAGAGAGAGGGGGGGAGAAAAAGAGAGAGAGAGAGAGTGAGGGGGGTGAGGAGAGAGGGTGAGGGGGGAGAAAGAGAGAGAGAGAGAGAGAGAGAGAGAGAGAGAGAGAGAGAGAGAGAGAGAGAGAGAGAGAGAGAGAGAAAGAGACGGCCAAACAGAGGGAAAGGGGAGAGAGAAAGAGACCACATTCAATCAGTACAGTGACACTATATCCCACATGCTTTACCTCACCGTAATAAGCAGTGGTTGCGAAGTAACAGTAAAAGCCACAGTATATCTACAACCCACACACACTGAAAAAACATTTTCTCATAATCTTTTTAGCAGGAAAACAAAAAAAGAGAGAAAACAGAACAACAGCAAACACAAAAAAGGAATGAGGAAAAACAGTTAAAGTTTAATGGCTTCTTGATAACCGTCTTTCAAAAACATTTCCAAGAATAAGGTAGAAAGGCTGCTCTAGGACAAGGAAATTGAATTATGAGGCAAAGAAAAAAGAAACAAAAAAGCGTTTCTTTTAGGATAAAACTTAATTCGAGGAAACATAGTCAGGAGGAAGGTCACTAAGGGGAATCGTGCCCCCTTAAATTTTTGTGGTTTATATATTTAGCGAAATAATTACCCAATTCTAGTGTTAATATATCTTCAGAATATACATTTCAATTTCCCTTTATTTAATGCTTTCCCCCAATACTAACGTTTCCTCAAAAAAGTTACCTCCCCCTAAATCTAATGACACGACAAATCATGATAAATTTGAAGAAAAAATACATTTTTTCTTTCTTTTCTTTTTTTTTTTCTTTTCTAAATAGCACTTTGGTAATTGGTCTTGTAAAGTAAGTGCTTTTACTAAGTGTGTTATTTGAGTATCTCTCTCTCTCTCTCTCTCTCTCTCACGCACACACACACACACACACACAAACTCTCTCTTTCTCTCTCTCTCGCTCTCGCTCTCTATCTCTCTCACTCCCTATATCTCTCTCTCTGAGTGGTCAGAAGTCACGTCATCCAACTAGTAGGGGTGTCCAATGAGGCGGCGTGCCCTTGGCACCACCGCCGTCCTGACCTAAGCCACGCCCTCATTTCTCATGACCTCTGATCGATACCTTGCCTTGGACAAACACTCTACATAGGACGCTGCCTCCTTCCGGGGGCCACCCTCCAGGGCCCCCACCTTGCTGGGCCTAAAGGCTGACCTGGGCTACCTCTGAACAAGCCGGCCTCAAACCTCCGTCCACGCTATGTTACCAAGAACCTACCATCAATAAAAAGCCTACAACTAGACCGTACATTTAACCAACACAACCCTGACAAATTGGTGGACAGCAGCGGTAACAAGTTAATGGTAGCAGCGGTGGGATATCGCTTCTTTCAAGCTTGCGACATGAACTCCAAGCCTCCAACAAGAACATCCAGCTCGACCACACCCCCCAAAATAAACTGTAAGTACACCAGGGCAATTCTTTTCCTTTCCTTTTTTTACCTATGTGTGCATACCGTTTGTTTTCAACTAGTGCATTATTTTTTTTTTTTTTTCAAACATCTGAACAAGTGTTCATGCTAATGTTTCATTTTTCTCTACTATCTACCATGTGTCTTCGAATTTCCTTGTCATGGTAGATTATCTTTATTTTATTTGCGAGAGTAATTTTCTTAGGCGTGTTTTTTTTTTTTTTTTTTTTTTTTTTTATCTTACTCGGTCATTGGCAAAAGCATTGATTCGTGTATATTACTTAGTCATTCATTATGTGGGTATTTGCATATTTTCTCGAACATTCTTTGCCCATGTGGGTACAGCTGTGAAGTATTGCCATATTCTAGTCATATTGTCTTATCATTATTCCCCATTCCATTAACCAATGCCTTATTGATGTAGATTGCATTATTTATTGTTGTTCAGTGTATTTATTTCAGCTTGGTTTAACTATGTATTATTGGGATAATTAGAACTTGGAATTATCCACAAACGAGCATTTTTTTTCCTCCAGACCTCCCCAGTTACCCTAGTTTCTAACTTCCCCTCTTTCCTTAAATCCCCTCCTTCCACATTTCCCCCTCCATCTCTACCTATTTTCAATATATCTGTTAAGGTCACTAGCGTTTTGATATTCTAGTGTCGTGATATTTTTTTTTTTTTTTTTAAGTGAATTTCAATTAATGATTTAAATTAATATCAGTGAGTTATATCTTGCAAGTGTGATTCTCATCTGACTTCCCACATGCCTTTCACGACCGAATTTTAACCGCGTGTAAACCTGTAAATCTCACTCAGGTAAAATGGTCAATTCTGATTGCTATCTGACTCCGCCCATGACTAGGAATATGCATTCAATTTATTACTGTTTGTAATTTTTATTTCAATTATCTCTCGGTGTTAGAGATTATTTTTTATTATATCAGTTACTACGTTGTTCGTGATTTTCATCATAATTCATCAATTCACATAAAATTACCTCGGTCATCCTAACGATTTTTCTCCTTTCCTCCTTCATTACAATCGTTAAGACGCTGACCGATTTTCACAGCCTTTCTTTTATTGAGTTTTCTGTATCGCGAACATCATTTCATCTTTATTACATGGTCCTTGGTGACGACTCTACGCTGGGTTCTGGACATGTAATTAGTATCAAGTCGAATGTTGTCCTTTGTATGTGCCAAGACGCACTCTTAGCGCCCAGTATTTTCATGACTCTACTGAGCTTAGCGCTGGTATTTCCCAACAGGATGGGATACCCAATTTGCATATTTTTTGCCGCGTGTGTGATCATACTGGTACTACTCTCTTCAACCGGAAAATATGGTTTGGTACTGACCGCTTTTCCTCAGGGAATCTTTGTCTAATATAACTCACAACTACGCGGGTTGTCTTATCGGCCGGCCAGCTGTCCCAAGAGAAGCTGACCCGCTCTGCTTGCACCATGTGTTGCCCTGCAAGCTTTGTCTGTTTCGTGAAAGACTTGTCACCTTATATTAATTTCACATATTGAAAGCAGTATCATTTCTGTGACTTCGCATACTAGTTGATATAATGTTGCCATTACTGTATAATAGTAACTTTATTGCCACCATAATGGATATTCTTATTGGGCGGCCAATCGGTATCTATTTCCCTTGCACATTAACAATTTTCCACCCTCACTTACATACCCACGCCCCTATCCTCCCAAATACCCCTCACACACCCCTACTACCCTTGTTCAATATAAAAGTGCTGAATATTAGTCTTACTGCAATATATTTTATATCTTGCATATGGCCCTTATTGCCACACAAACCCCACTGTTCGCCCCCTGTCTCTCCGCTTGTCTCTGCCCTGGGTGTACTTGTTTCAGAAAATGTCGGAGCAGCCTGCCGGGACACACACCGACCACAGGCCGACGACAGGAGCGCACGACGCAAGACGCGAACAGAAGAAAGCCGTATAGGTCCAGCACCGCGAAGTTTCGGCACGGCCTCGTTAATGACATCCTCACTCTGCCCCTGCCTGAGCATAGCAGGTTGCTGCTCCGGCGAGGAGGATGGGTGGGTGCGTGTGCCGAGCGGCCTTTATCGTCACAGGCCTCTAAGTAGCAGAGGTGTCCAATGAGGCGGCGTGCCCAGGGCACCGCTGCCGTACTGACCTAAGCCACGCCCTCATCTCTCATGACCTGTGATCGCTATCTTGCCCCGGACACTCTACTTCGACTCGAACGCTTCCTCTTTTCGGAGGCCAACCTCCAGGCACCCCACCTTGCCGGGCCTAAATGCTGCCCGGGGCTACCTCTGCAGAAGCCGGCCTCTAACCTCCGTCAACAGCAACAAAGAGAACAAAAAAAAAAAAAAAAAAAGGTAATTCTACTTTGATGCCACAGGTTCACTTACAGTGCCAGTGCCAGTCACCGCGTGTTAGTGGCACTCTCCTCCCTCCTTATTACCCCCCCCCCTCCCTTCCAGGCCCTGCGTGTGACATAGACAAGGACGCCATGGTTGCCTCCCCTCCCCTCCCTCCCCATCCGGGAGGGAGGGGAGGGAAGGATGGAGGGAGGGAGGGAGGGAGGGAGGGAGGGAGGGAAGGAGGGAGGGAGGGAGGGAGGGAGGGAGGAAGGGACGGAAGGAGGGAGGGATCGAGGGAAGCAGAAGGAGGTAGGGATAGAGGGAAAGGAGAGGAAGGGAGGAGGGAGGGAGGGAAAGTTAAGGGAAATGAGAGAAAAGGGATAAGAGAGGGACAGAGTTAGGGTAAGGGAAAGATAATGACAAGAACCTACCATCAATAAGAAGCCTCCATCTACAACTGTGTTTAACCAACACAACCCTGACAAATTAGCGGACAGCAGTGGTAACAAGTACCCAACACACACACACACACACTCTCTCTCTCTCTCTCTCTCTCTCTCTCTCTCTCTCTCTCTCTCTCTCTCTCTCTCTCTCTCTCTCTCTCTCTCTCTCGCCCTCCCTCGCTCTCTCTCTCTTTCTCCCTGATGGTGACGATGATGATGTGATGATTATGGACAGGTGAGCCGAAGGGAAATCTCCATGATCTGCCGATGGCATCATTAGCGTCAAAAGTGTTTTTTTTTTTTAACTCTTTTGAGGGAACTGAAAGCTTAGTTTGTGTATTTTCTGTGTGTATGTTTATTATATATATATATATATATATGTGTGTGTGTGTGTATGTGTATGTGTATGTGTATGTGTATGTGTATGTGTATGTGTATGTGTATGTGTATGTGTGTGTGTGTGTGTGTGTGTGTGTGTGTGTGTGTGTGTATCCGTGCGTTTGTGTGTGTATACACACACACATGAATATATATATATATATATATATATATATATAAAACAGATTTACTGAAAATGAGGCAACAGTTTCGAAATCCTGCTCGTACCATCCACTCCAAGTGAATAGAGGTGTTGCCTCCTCACTGTTCCTCCGCATCTTTATCCAAATTGTGCATCCCTTCTCATGTTCTCGACGTAGCATTATCCAGGGCGCGGCGTACCTTCTACCTAGACTCCTCTCCTAAAGAGACGCCTCACCTGCCTACTTTACCCTACCCTACGCTGAGAAGATTTACTCTCTCCGTCGCCCTCTTCACCCTCTCAACTGCAGGCTGATCCTTCGCCAGGTGAACACTCTCCTGTGATAAGCAGTACATGAGCGAAACTGGGGCCAGTCTCACTAAGCGTCTGTCTCAACATAATTTCGCAGTATCCAGGGGACACAACAGCAACGCCTTCTCCTTCCGACAGGGGGACACATAGATTGGTCAGCGGCGCGAATTGTCTTCCTTTCCGCTGGTGTCCACGCCCGCAGACTGGTGGAACCCTCCTTAATTGAGCTACTGCCTAATTTCAACTAGAACAGCAATTTTTCTCCTCCGCTTACTCTCTTCTGTCGGCCACTCTTTGCGCACATTGCCTGATCCTTCCACCTGACTTGACCTCACTTCGCTTTCATTCACCTGCCCTGTGTTCACTGTGCCTTTCCTCTCTCTCTATCTCTCTCTTATACTCCATCCACTCCCTTTCCTCTTCAGAAGATGGAATCCAGGAGGATTTCCAAACGGTTGTCTCATGTGTGTGTGCACATGTGTGTATATATATGTTTGTGATTGTCTTTCTTTCTTTTCATTTGTGCTATTTATTTTTTCAGTCACTTTGCCGATCTCAGACCAACCATTCCACTTACGCCATCAACTGACATAGGAAAGCAAACTGCTTTCTGTGTTAATGAAATTGCTTTTGTAATGTTAATGCCCCTGATTCTCGTATCAGCAATGCATAATAAAATTTTCTACATTGAACCTATTAACTTTTGGGTCCGCTTTCTTTCGTGTTATTTGTTTGTTTCTTTGTCTGTTTCTTTGTGAGTTTCTAATTGCTTTGGTCATCTTGTATTTTTGCCAAAAGCTTCTCGGCTTCAAAATCTAGTTGTCGTGGTAATTGTCAAATATAGATGATTATATTTACAAATATTATTATTATTATTATTTATGTATATGTGTGTGTGTGTGTGTGGAGAGAGAGAGACAGACAAACAAACAGACAGACAGACACACAGACAGACAGACAGACAGACAGACAGACAGACAGACAGACAGACAGAAAAATAGATAGATAAGTATGTAGGCATATAAACATACATATATATATATATATATATGTATATATATACACATATATATATATATATATATATAGAGAGAGAGAGAGAGAGAGAGAGAGAGAGAGAGCGAGAGAGAGAGAGCAATAAAAAGATAGATAGATAGATAAATAGATAGAGAGAGAAGATGTAGATAGACAGGTAGATATATACACAGATTGATTGACTGACTGACTGATAGATAGACAGATAAATAGTTAAACAAGTAGACTGATAGATATATATGGATATATATAGAGAGAGAAGTAGGTAGATAGACAGGTCGACAGATAGATTGACTGACTGACTGACAGATAGGAAGGCAATTAGATAGATAGACACATACGTGGGAAGGAGAGATCAATATATGACTTGGTCTCTTTCGAGCTCCTCGTTCTCCTATCTTGGGTCGATAATACGCCTAGTTATTTAGTTGTCAAGCCAGCTGTGATCAAATTCTACCCTGCTGTGAAAGAAGGAAGATTTTTTTTTTTTTTTTAGTTATGCGCCCCCCCCCCCCCTTCCCCTTTCCCGAGAGAGTTCTTATTTTCGGCCTAAGATTTTGAGAAGACGTTGGTTCGGTATGCTCACGGTGCGATCTGGCCATTTGCCATTGCTTTGGAGAAGGGTCAGTCCTTCATGTTCTTCCCTTCCCCTTGTCTCTCTCTTTCCCGCTCTCTCTCTCTCTTTCTCTTTCTTTCTTCTTCTTCTTCTCCCTCACCTTCACATTCTCCTTCTCTTTCTCTTTCTCTCTCTTTCTCTCGCTCCCTCTCTGTCTCTCTGCCTCTCTGACTCTGTCTCTCTCTCTCTCTCTCTCTCTCTCTCTCTCTCTCTCTCTCTCTCTCTCTCTCTCTCTCTCTCTCTCTCTCTCTCTCTCTCTCTCTCTCTCTCTCTCTCTCTCTCTCTCTCTCTCTCTCTCTCTCTCTCTCTCTCTCTCTCACCCTCTCCCACTCCCTCTATGTCTCCCTTCCTCCCTTTCCTTTTCGCTCTCCCTCTCCCTTTCCCTCTCCCTCTCCCTCTCCCTTTCCCTCTCCTTCTCCCTCTCCCTCTCGCTCTCTCTTTCCCTCTTCCTTTCCATCTCCTTCTCCTTCTCCCTCTCTTTCTCCCATTCCCCCTCTCCGTTTCCCTCTCCTTATCCCTCTACTTATCCTTCTCCCTCTTCTTCTCCCTTTTCCGCTCTCCTTCTCCCTTTCCCTGTCCCTCTCCCACTCCCTCTCTCTCTCTCCCTCCTCCTCTCCCTCTCTTTTTCCCTCCCTTTCTATCTCTCTCCCTCTCCCTCTCATTCTCCCTTTCCCTCTCCCTCGCTCTCTCTCTTTTGAGACCTGACGTGTTTTCCCCTCCTCTCCGATTCGTCCAAACATTTCCGCAAACTCTGGCATCTCGCGGTCCCGGAACGCCAGAGGGAAATCTGGCCACCTCCCCCGGGTCGACGGGGCCAATCGGGTGCTTCCCCGGCGCTTTCTCGTGCAGCTAGCACGAGCTCTTATCCCCAGAGTGAAAGGGGGACCTTAGCCCAGGGTATGCACTTGTCTCCCCCATAGAGATTTGACGCGACAGATAATTTTAAATAATCAATCCCAGTCCCTGGACCTCCGCCCGACGACACGAGCCCCTCGGTAGCGCGGGTCATAGGTGACATCCCCCCCCCCCCCCCCACGGCAGCCTGGGGGTCATAGGTGACATCCCCCCCCCGGCAGCCTGGGGTATGGCTACTCACCCACCCATGATAAGAGGTACATCAATCCTAACAGTGAATACATTGCAAAATATGAAAATGAAAACAAAAAAGAATAACAATCAAATCGGCAATGTAATAATAGTACTGAACACAATCCTATGCTTTGTTGTCATGAAAAAAGCGAGGGCTAGATTGCTTATTTGTGATCAGATTTAAAAACTGTACGGACCGGAAGAGATCCGAAAAGACCCACATCATAATCAACATATCAAACTCTAGAAAACCTAGAAATACGACAAAGGGCAATAAGAAGACAATAACCTGGTGTTCGCAACAACGAACATCCCAACCACGGTCTGGAAGCCACATAAAAAGCAGGTATTTCTACTCTTTTTGACAAGTTCTTCCAAAAGACTAGACACCAAGAAACACAGAGACACCAAACACCTTCCTTCAATAATGAAAGTACGATAGAAAACGAAACTGATCTGTTAATCGGAATGTTCTCCGAACAACAGGCAACATTAAACAAAATGATAAGTCAGAAGCAGGAATGCGAAGAAGCAGCAGACGTCACGACAGACACCCCCCCCCCCCCCCACCTTAGCAGTCCTTGAACAGCCCACCAGCCAACAAGACAATCGAAGCATCTACACAAATAACGCCCAGGCGATGCTCTAAGGGGGGAAAATAAACAAAAAAGACAAACAACCAGAAGGAACTCGAGCCTTAATCGTCAGTGGGATGACGCAATTCATCACCAGGAGTCCCTCCTCCCACTGCCCCTTAGGCTCCACCCCCAGCTCCAGTGGTGTCGACGGTCGCGATCTACAACCACGCAGAGAGAGCAAAGCGAGATACTGAAGAAGATGGTTTCGTCACATTCACATCAAGGAAACAAAAGAAAAAAGAGAAGAACGACAGACGCCAAAACCCTTAACAGGAGCTGATCGATCTGATGCAGTGTAGGAAACATTTAGCAAATGGTCAGTAAACCTACAAGGGTCAAAGAAAACACTAATTTATCAATTAATGTAATGATAGCAAACAGCTGACATCAATCTCAATACAAACGTCATCCCGTCCATGTTACTGATCACGAACTCATAACAGCGTCGCTTGAAATAAAGAAATTAAAATAACCACGAGTCAAAAAGTTTTCATAAATTAACCATCTATGACTTTCAATCACTATGCCAACAAATAATAACCAAAAATTCCAACTCTTTTAGTAATTTTGTAACCAGATGTAGACATGCAGGTAAATGTCTTCACGGAAGAGATTAATGACAGTATAGACGCCATCGCTCCCTTTGTTACAAAATATGTCAGACGTCCTCCTGCTCCATGGATAAACGACGATATCAAGAGATTCATAACATATAGAAATAGTGCTCATAAAGCTCTCACAATTTATAGATTTTACATGGCACTCCAGGCTGATTATAAACGAAAGAAGAGAAGTGTCAGATCACTGATACATGGAACTAAAACCGATTATTAAAAAAATAAATGAACTTATTGTAAAAAAGGCTCTGCTAAAACATGGAAGATAGTTAAAACACCTGTACCAAGCAAAAAAAAAAAAGAGAACATATGAATGTAAGATTTAGAGTTAGTCCGAATTATTTTAATGATTCCGTTGCTAAAATTGGAAATCTCACGTACGAACAAACAACTTCCACCTCTCACCAAAATAAGGTAGGATAAGGCCCCCAGCCAATATTTTCAGACCACATCCTGTAAAAATAGAAACAGTAATCTTTAAAGTAAAATATCTGCGCGAAACTAATGCTGTGGGACCAGATAGCATTGTTATTCGCTTTACCAACAATGTCGTATTATACATCGGTTATCATTAACAGACTTCCAATAACCGGTGACTTTCCATAGCTTTGGGAACATGGCATTATAATACCAGTTTTCAAATCCGGAGACACAGACGCAGTTGATAACTATCGCTCTATTACTATACTCCCTATCCTGTCTAAAATTCTCGACAACATTGACAACATATCTGGCCTACTATCCAAATCACAGCATGATTTCTGACACAGCATTATCATAGATCACAAATAAAATGTATGAGAATGTAAACAACTGACAAATAAGCTTGTTTAGATTGTGCGAGCTATCCAAGGTTTTTGATGGTGTCAACCACGATACTCTTCTTAGCAAACTAATAAATCACAAACTCAATACAAATTGGTTCAGGTGTTTAAGTAAAAAAAGAAACAATCAGTCAAAACTGTTAAAACATATCACTTATATAGTATATATATATATAGTATTTTTCTATATTAGACCCAATCCTGTTCATAATATTCATAAATGATCTATCAACCATATCCCAATATTGCCTTCTTGTTCACAACTTCCCCATAGTGATTCTGAAAACAACCTAGATGAATTGATAAAAAAGACCCTTTGGTACATATAAAGGGATACTTTGACACAAATAGTCTCGAGATAAATCCAAATAAAACATTATGTATCTGCATAGGTAGTCGCCAAAATAAAACACTACCATAAAATTTGAAAACAGCTACATAAGAACTTCCGTAAAAAAATA
>NC_061860.1:13241176-13243676 GCF_019202785.1 Penaeus chinensis
GCCTTCAGCCCCTAGACCCCCTGCCCTCAGCACCTAGACCCCCTGCCCTCAGCCCCTAGACCCCCTGCCCTCAGCCCCTAGACCCCCTGCCTTCAGCCCCTAGACCCCTTGCCCTCAACCCCTAGACCCCTTCCCCTCAACCCCTCGACCCCCTGCCCTCAGCCCCTAGACCCCCTGCCCTCAGCCCCTAGACCCCCTGCCTTCAGCCCCTAGACCCCTTGCCCTCAACCCCTAGACCCCTGCCTTCAGCCCTTGACCCCTGCCTTCAGCCCCTAGACCCCTTGCCCTCAACCCCTAGACCCCTTGCCCTCAACCCCTCGACCCCCTGCCCTCAGCCCCTAGACCCCCTGCCCTCAGCCCCTAGACCCCCTGCCTTCAGCCCCTAGACCCCTTGCCCTCAATCCCTAGACCCCTTGCCCTCAACCCCTAGACCCCTTGCCCTCAACCCCTAGACCCCCTGCCTTCAGCCCCTAGACCCCCTGCCCTCAGCCCCTAGACCCCCTGCCTTCAGCCCCTAGACCCCCTGCCCTCAACCCCTAGACCCCCTGCCTTCAGCCCCTTGACCCCTGCCCTCAGCCCCTAGACCCCTTGCCCTCAGCCCCTAGACCCCCTGCCTTCAGCCCCTAGACCCCTTGCCTTCAGCCCCTAGACCCCTTGCCCTCAGCCCCTAGACCCCCTGCCTTCAGCCCCTAGACCCCCTGCCCTCAGCCCCTAGACCCCCTGCCCTCAGCTCCTAGACCCCCTGCCTTCAGCCCCTAGACCCCCTGCCTTTAGCCCCTAGACCCCTTGCCCTCAACCCCTAGACCCCTTGCCCTCAACCCCTCGACCCCCTGCCCTCAGCCCCTAGACCCCCTGCCCTCAGCCCCTAGACCCCCTGCCTTCAGCCCCTAGACACCCTGCCCTCAACCCTTAGATCCCTTGCCTTCAGCCCCTAGACCCCCTGCCCTCAGCCCCTAGACCCCCTGCCCTCAGCCCCTAGAACCCTTACCCTCAGCCCCTGGACCCCCTGCCCTCAACCCCTAGACCCCTGCCTTCAGCCCCTAGACCCCCTACCCTGAACCCCTAGACCCCCTGCCTTCAACCCCTAGACCCCCTGCCTTCAATCCCTAGACCCCCCGCCCTCAGCTCCTAGACCCCCCTGCCTTCAGCCCCTAGGCCCCCTCCTCTCTAAACCGCCGAGGTGTAGCAAACACCCTGCCGGCACTTAGTCTGGTATTGTCAGGCCCTCGCAGATCCAAACACCTGGAATTATTAATCGCCTGACGCGTTACCTCCAGTTTAGTTACAATGCGATAATGGAACAGGAATTTCCCGCGACTGTGGCCTAATGGCAGCTCGGTGAAATTCAGAAACTTGCGATGGTGAAGTAAACGTTTCTGGGAATTGTAGTTGAACCCTGGAATCTTAAATCGTTATGATATTGTAAAACGTGTGTGTCAAATCGTTATGATATTCTGAAACATGTGTGTCTTGTAATTATGTTCTCTGTAATGTTAGAATAAGATATCTTTCGTGTTCTTTTTTTCCTTCTTTTTGGAACATGGATCATACTGATTTCTAGAATTGTAAAACATTAAGGAGTTTAATCGTAGTAGTGAACCTTACAATTCTAAAATACAATTCTAGGATATCTCTTTTGGAGCACGAAAATCTCAGTGAAATTTAGAATCACAAAATGATTTGAGTCTCTTTGAGCGGAATAAACTGCGTGTGGATATCTTTATGGCCTTGTATGCTTTTATGTTGATACAGCAACGCAAGGTACATGCCAAAGTCCTGTATCTGTACATGAGAAAGGAAGATAACCCACTCACTCTCTCTCTCTCTCTTTCTCTCTCTCTCTCTCTCTCTCTCTCTCTCTCTCTCTCTCTCTCTCTCTCTCTCTCTCTCTCTCTCTCTCTCTCTCTCTCTCCCTCTCCCTCTCCCTCTCTTTCTTTCTCTCTCTCTCTCTTTCTCTCTCTCTCTCTCTCTCTCTCTCTCTCTCTCTTTTCTCTCTCTCTCCCCCTCTCTCTCTCTCTCTCTCTCTCTCTCTCTCTCTCTCTCTCTCTCTCTCTCTCTCTCTCTCTCTCTCTCTCTCTCTCTCTCTCTTTCTCTCAGTCCCTCCATCTTCCATCTCTCTCTCCCACCCTAATTATCCCTCCGTCCCTCCGCCCTTCCCACCCTTCTTCTCCCTCTCCCTCACTCCATTTCTCTCCCTACAGACAAAGCTATTTGCTGTTGGAAATGTAATGACGTAACGTTTGACTCAGGCCGCTAAGATCACGAAAACAGGGACGTGAGAAGTCAGTGCCGGAAACCAAGACCGAGTGTCTCCCTTGGTTTCAGTCGAAAATGTCAACAAAATGATAATGATAATGATAATAAAAATGATGATAATAATGATATTAATAATAATAATGATAATAATGATAATAACAATAATAATAATGATAATAATGAGGATAATGATAATAATAATAATAATCATAATAACAATAATAATAACAATTATAATAATAAT
>NC_061860.1:13248676-13268676 GCF_019202785.1 Penaeus chinensis
TAACTTCAAATATACCTTCTGTTGTTCATACGATATTGTTTTTAATTCCAACACGGGGAAGCTACTGCAGTTTTCCAGTGATTTTAAATATACACAGACAAGAGGTTATATTGTTGTGTTCATTACTTGCAACGTTCCCAGGCTCATTGCAAGTGTGTAAAGGGGTCACTGCCACTACCCGATTGGTACGTTCGGGATCGAGTGTATGGTGTAAGAAGGGATGCAAGGTCAGAAGAAGTGTGGAAAGGAGCGACAGAAGTGTGTGTGTGTGTGTGTGTGTGTGTGTGTGTGTGTGTGTGTGTGTGTGTGTGTGTGTGTGTGTGTGTGTGTGTGTGTGTGTGTGTGTGTGTGTGTGTGTGTGTGTCTGTGTGTGTGAAGTGTAGTTGTGCAAATGAGCCGAAGTGAGGTAGGCGTGGTTGGAATCCCGAGGAGAGGCGTGTACAGTAGGGTGTTTCAATAATTGCACTTCGACGTGGTGGTTTGCGTAGTGCCGATACACGTATACTGAAAGATTTTGGTACCATTGATGTTTTGCCACCTAGACCACTGACGAAGAGTGACATTCTTGCTCGATACTGTGCGTTAAAAGGACATGGTAACCAGACACTAAAAGGATGCTCAAAAGATAGCTTGCCATGCAATAATTTGACTTTTACGGAATCTCAGATTTTATCCGAGTTGCAGGCGGAAATTGCTGTGCTGTATAGCAAATTCGGCATTAAGACAATATCACCTTGGTATATGAAAGAAAAAATAAAGAAAATAAAGAAAGAGTACTACGACTCCATCAGAAATGTAACACTGAAGACAAAATTCTCGAAAACTGTGATTGTGTCATTCAAGGCAAGGAAACAACCCCGAGAAATCCTCAAGGAAGATATAGATTGGTATGATGCAAAAGTACAAAGAAGCAATGGATCACTCGGAAGTGTTGATTATTAGGCGCAAAGACGGGAATTTAACAGACTGAAACGGAAGCAGACCAACAATGCAGATGTCCCATTTATATGCTACAGTGAAGATATTGCAGAAATGTCTTTTGAAAATTTAGAGTTGAGCTATGACGACCTGGAATGCGAAGTTACAACTGCAGGTACTACTCCTGAGGAAACTGTGGAATACATGAGAACACCAGTAGTGAAATGCAAAAAAATATGACTGAATATGTCTTAAAGCACTGAAAAAAAAATTCAAGAACAATCAGAAGTATTTTTGATTTTGCAAAAGTTAATTTTATGTGCTGGCGTTCTGCTGTGAACAGCAATGGAATGACTCTTTTCAGAACTGCTATTGAAACTTCAAGGAGGTATGCCAGGATTGGCTGTGAACTTGGCTTTCCTAGCAGCTACTTCTTGTCCACCAACAGACATCTGTACAATGCAGATGGTACACTTCTTCCCTTGGCTGTTGATCATGATTACGTCGATGTTGCAAAGATCTTGAAAAGAGGAATTCGTGAAAAATGGCCATACACACCACCCCTTTTCAAAAATAAGGAGAAGCACAATTTCACTGCAGAAAAACTATGTAACCTGAGTGTGAAAGATTTCATTTCCCAACAAGTGTTTTGTGAGAGGGTGTTTTCTTCGCCCTTTTTCTGTCATCTGACCACAGATATGAAGTTTGCATACTTGGCCTATGATATGCATGAAATCGATATGTGGAAACCCAAAAGTTCATTAATACCTGGCCATAATCAAGACTGTGAAAGACTGATTGGAGAAATTAAAAAATGTGAAGACATAAACAGAATTGATGTTGTAACAGAAACTAGAGAACGGCGCAGTCGGAGATATGGCAATGTAAACAAAGGAGTAGAATGAAAATGATATTGTATGCAATATATAATGTTCGAAATAAAATCATTACTAGAATCCTTTCCTTTTATAGCCTCTTGTTAAATAGAATATGTTACTTCAAATCATTTAAGCGAAGTGAGAAGTCCGAGAGCCAAAGCATGCTCTCGGAAATCAGGCTCGGCGACCCAAGCCCGATTCGATGGGAGAGAAGACAAAGTAAAGAGAAGTCAAGCTTACTAATTGAAAAAATTAGTCTTATGGCAATTAAAGAACTTCATAT
Source organism: Penaeus chinensis (assembly GCF_019202785.1). Classification (NCBI taxonomy): domain Eukaryota; kingdom Metazoa; phylum Arthropoda; class Malacostraca; order Decapoda; family Penaeidae; genus Penaeus; species Penaeus chinensis. The sequence goes on from NC_061860.1 coordinate 13,250,756, forward strand.
AATATTGATTTATAATAGAAATAATTTTTATGCAAAAATATTAAAGAAAAGCATAATATTGAGGTATTTTAAAAATAAAATAGTTATACCGACAACAGAAAACGAGGCGTTATTTGGCGTTCGAAGCAGTGTCTAAATCATAATTTTATCAAAACTTTCAATTGAAAATAGAGCACGCGAGATATTCTTTGATTTTAATAAAAAATACATTTCCAAACTCAGAAAATTCATAGGCGCCTATTTCTTACCTTGCCCCCGGGATTCGAGCAAATTTTAGAAAATCGACAATTATTGAAACACCCTAGTGTACAGATGGTTCATCTATACTCTAGGGTTTTTGATTGTTGGCCTTATTAACTTAGAAATAAAATTGTCTTTTCATTTTGTTAAACAAGGCTAAAACAGAACATAAAACGAAACATGGCACAGTAAAGCAAACACTAAAACACAAAAGACGAAATAGACATAAAACACAGTAAAACACGAAGCACAAACATTAAAACGCGAACCACCTTCTCTCACGTTTAATACAACTTTATCACTTATCTTATATTGCCGAGACCACCTTATCCAGCGCACCACAACCACAGTCCAGCACTTGAACTGGCCTGGATCTCGAACCGCCCTGCTTGAAGGGCCGGGGACTGTAAAGGGTATTTAAAGAACGCCTTAAACATATGGTTTAGCAGGAGTAGTGAAAGGGACGGTTGGATTAACCTCTTTTATTTAGAAGCGTAAGCAATACCGATAATTCACACGGATACAAGTCTGGGTAAGACTTAGTGCTGGGTCTGCCCGGAGGGCGGGCGCAGACGGCTGGCTCAGCAGCCAGTCCTGACCCGACAGGCTGTCGGCAGGAACTCTCCGAAGTGACTCTCCTGACCTGGGTCATCCTGGGCCTTATATCCCCCGGGAGTGCGCGTGGGGCAGTTATTTTTATCTGCCATGCGGCCGCCCGGGTCACGCCACGTGTACACAGTATATATAAAACTTGATATACTTTAAAATTTTCTTATCATAATAATAAAAATATCCTTAAAGTTTATTTATAAAATGAATAAAAGTTCTATGAAAAAATAGTAAAAATAAAAAAAAAACATCGTGTATATAGTAAAATAAACACATAACCTGTTCGGTGTAAAAATGTCAAAATATAGAATGTAAAATATTCATAATAAAGTTAAGATAAAATGATAATAAGCAAAACGAATAAGGGTTTAAAGTTTCTTTAGAAGTTATTTTTTTTTTGGTGGTCTCTTTTCAAACTAAGGTTCGTGTAAAATACGATGTAAAAAGTTTATTAAAACACGAAAACAAACTAAAACAAAAATAAAGCAAATAAAACAAAGGTGACGAGGCCGCACAGGTGAGTCGCTCCAGATGGACTTCCCATTTTCTGTTGCCGCAGCTTCCTCACCCCCGGGAGATAAAAATAGGGGTTTTGGGAGATCTAGGAGGCGTACGAGGCTGCGACCTCCTCCGTGGAGCGAGGGTGGACACCGTTCTTCAACTCGAAAGGGGGGGGGGGGCGAAAGGATACGTGGGGGACCGTGGGGGACGTACACAGGCGGTCCACTACAATATCACTGTGTAATGAAACGAGGTAATCCCATTGGGAAAAACATTTATTTTCAGGGCACGCACGCATATATATATATATATATATATATATATGAATATACATATGTGTGTGTGTGTATGTGTGTGTGTGTGTGTGTGTGTGTGTGTGTGTGTGTGTGTTTATACATACATACATACAAACAAACACGCAATGAGATGTACGTAGTTATTTTGCGCGCTCCAAGCGACACAAATACTTATAGACCTTAATTAGCTAATGAACTGACAATGATGAAAGTAAATCGATAGATAAATTAATGACGTAACACCGTGTGCAACAAACTGCAACGGTCTCCCTGAAAGTGTATAGCCCCTTTATAGTGTCGAATAAAGCAAACTTTAACGGCTGATTTGAATATGTCAACTATTTTATTACTGCTTTGGAATGGTCCATACGAGACACAACTATTACAGTTATTTTATTATTTAAGGCAGAAAAATAAACAATGAAAAATAGGCAAAACATGAAGGCAAATGTTGCACATTATGTGTCGAATTTTTGCCATGTGCCCGTTTAATAAATACAAGCTGGTTCTGCAACTAATGAATATTTGGGGGGGCATGCTTTATGCAGTTGCAACGTTTTTAGTGGAGTTGGAAAATTCGTCAGTGTGTTTATTCATGTATGTGTGAATGAGTTTGTGTGTGTGAGTGAGTGTAAACACACACACACACATATATATATACACAAATATATATATATATATACATATCTACATATACATATATCTATATATATGTATGTATATTTATATGTATATGTATATAAATATATATGTATATATGTATATTATATATATATATATATATGTACATATATATGTATATGTATATTTATATTTTATATATATATATACATATGTGCATATATATGTATATGTATATTTATATTTTATATATATGTATGCATATTATATATATATATACATATGTATATATACATATATATAATATATATATACATAGTAAAACACTCTACCGTGTTGATACTGTGGGTCATACTATGGCAGAAAACCTCACAAGGCACAAACTAGATTTATTAAAAAAGAGAACAGTCCAGGAGGATTTCGAAACTGTTGTCTCGTCTTTAATAAATCTAGTTTGTGCCTTGCGTGGTTTCCTACCCTATTTATATATATATACATATATATACATAATATATAATATATATATAATATATAATATATAAATACATATAATATATGTATAATATATAACACACATATTGTAATGACCAGACATGTGTTATAAATCTGTTTATTTGCGAAAAGACAAGTGCTTTATAGAGCTTGTGAAATTCCCTTCAAATCGTAACATCTCATTTTCTATACCTCCTCAAGGTCACTGAATGGAGTCAGAGCTCATAATAATTTGTCTTAATATCTGTAAATTGAATTCACTGAACCAAGATAGACCATGCTAATTGAATACCTATATATTATTTTAATATCATTTTAGTCACAATTAATATCAAAGAATATATTATTTAAACTCGTAGCTTCATGAGGGAAGGCGTTCGTGACAGAGAGCATAAGGCTGTTTATAAGTGAGTATAAGACTCATTTTATCGAGGTTCGCTGGCCACTTAATGAGTCTAATAAGGCTCACGGAAACAAGGAACTAGTCTGAGGGCTCGTTATCATAATTTTCGGTATATTGAAATAATTACTGAATAATTACCGAATTTCTTTATTTCAAGTTCTATGTATTTATTAGTTGTGAACATGTATAATATTTCTATGTATTCATATGTTTGATGTTTTTGATGTAATTGTAACTAATTGATTTGTTTGTTTTTTATATCTTGTTTTTTTTTTTTTTTGTCATTTCAGCAATCAGCTTTTAAACAACAAAGAATGTATATATGAATTCCGACCCCAGTAATCCTACGGTCCACACATATAATGTATGGCATATATACATATATATAATATACGTATAATATATATAATATATATAATATATAATATATATAATATATATAATATATATGTATATAAATACGCATAAAACTCCCCTCTCCACACACACACACACACACACACACACACACACACACACACACACACACACACACACACACACACACACACACACACACGCGTGTGTGTTATGTGTGTGTGTGCGTGTGCGTGTGCGCGTGTGCGTGTGCGTGTGCGTGTGCGTGTGCGTGTGTGCGTGTGCGTGTGTGTGTTTGTGTGTGTGTGTGTCTTTGGGCATATATATATACATACATACATACATACATACATACATACATACATACATACATACATACATACATACATACACATACACACACACATATCCATGCAGACTCGGCTATTCGAGGGAAAATTCGAAAGCAAGCGAATCATGAAATTACCCCGCTCTCTGTGCTTTTGACTGCGGCATAATGAGGCTGAAAAGAGATTCTAAGCCTACCTTTGAAGGATTGTTTTCCCTCAACAAACGCAGCGAGGGCCAAGCAAACGCACAGCTGATGAGTGTGCACATCTTAGAACAGGCTCTGAGACTGCCATCCCTGTCTTAAGGATCGGTTAATCGGGTTGTTTGGTTTTCTCGAGAGGTCTTTGTCTATTGAATTACTGGTTCATACTCAGAAGACAGTGGAAGGGACAAGCGATAGACACATAGATATAGATAGACAAAGATAGATAGAAAGATAAAGAGAGAGAGAGAGTGATGCAGACAGAGATAGAGGGTGTGTAATCAGTCTACGTGTCTACCTATACATAAATATAAATATACATACATACATTTATATATATATATATACATATATATAAATGGTCAATATATAAGGTCAATACCCCAGAAAATTGTTTACACAAATAACTTGCACATATATACATTTATAACAAAAATACGATCTCAAAAGAGCTCCTTTCAAATGTAAAGTTAGAATTAAGCCTAATGAGCACGTTTCAGATTTCAGCGAGATGGGGAAAATTAAGTTTTTTTTTCCGGAATGAATTACGTAATTATGATTAATGTCACGCTCTTAACAGAAAGAATTTAGGCCATATCTTTTATCGCTTTGCTGCTCATGGTATACACAAGATTAATTTCAGAGATGTGTGTGCGTGTTGTTTTTGTGTAAAATTAGGTTATTTTGAAGTATATTATCCAGTCTCTTTGTCATTATTTTTTGTTGTGTTTAAACTGTTATTTTGTTATCGTAATTATTGTTGTTGTTATTACCATTATTGTTATTATCAATATTGTTGTTGTTATCATAATAATCATAATTATTATTGGTACCATTATTATTATCATCATCATCACTATCCTCGACTTCACTATCACCACCATTATCATCATTACTACTATTACTATAAACAAGATACTTAAAAATACGATAACAAGTACCATTTCCACTTAACCTGTTGAACCCAGAAATAAAATTGATGTTTTCCCTAGTATATTTCAACAAGCTTTTTTTATATTAGGGAACACTTCGTTAGCACAAATGAGCGCGTGGAACTTTTGTTTTACTTCTGACAATTATGACAGCATTAAAAGAATTATACAAACGATTATGTATCTAGTTATATCTGGAATCTCATCGTCCACTCTCATTGGTTAAACGCGATGACGTCATTTGGCTCCACCTCATTTTCACTCCTGCGAATCAGTGCGATATATTATGATAAGTATTTTTATTATTGTTATTATTATCCTTATTGTTATTATTATTATTATTATTATTATTTTATTATCATTATTATTATTATTAACATTACTAGTAGTATTAGTATCATTATTCCTGTTATTATCATTTTGCTTATTATAACTATTACTATCACAATGATTACTATTATCACTATCATTATTATAATTATTATCATTATCGTTATCGTTCTTATTATAACTATTTTTATCATTATCACTATCACTGTCATTTTCATTTTTATTTTGTTTCTTATTATTACTGTTATCGTCGTTGTAATTGTCTTATTATCATCATCATTATAACTAATGCAATGATTATTATTATTACTGTCATTTTTATTGTTATTATTACCTCTATTATCATCACTAATATCATTATCATCATCATTATCATCATCGTTATCTTTAATTGTATCAACATGAACGTTATTACCATTACGATTTCAATCATCAGTATCATTGTTATCATCATCACTACTACTACTACTATTATTGCTATTATTATTTTCTAGTAGTAGTTGTTGTTGTTGTATTTAGATCTATTATCATTTTCAATTTTATGATGATTTATTATCATTTAGAATATCATCATGATCATCGTTTGCGATATCATCATTTTTGTTATTACCATGAGCTTTAGCATTGTTATTACTATTTTAATTAATCGCCCCGTTATTATCATTGCCATCATCACCATTATTTGAAAAAGAAATCTAATTAATGTGGATTAATGTCATTTCAATTACCCAAGACAACAGCTTCTTAAAAGGAGTAGATCATTTTTATTCATTAATTCATACTCGTTTCGGTCGAGAGCGAAACCGAGACGGCTCTGAAGTTATGTCCGTTGTATGTAATCTTAAACAATGGTCTTTCCGTTCTGCTGTTATAAAGAGGTATTCATGAGTGGTTGTTTATGTATGAGCGATGCTTATCAAAGAGTATGAATTGTATGCTACTGGATATGATTGTATATACTCTCTATATATTCTCGTATATCAAATAGATTCTAAATTTGCGATACTTTAGTGTTCTTTATAATCACCAAGGCTGAAATAAATTTATCGCCCTTATCATCGAACATAATGGTTATCATTATTAAATGTATTTACAATGAAACTATACATATGTAGGAGGATATTATGGCATATTCATTCCAAAATATCTGTCCCTCTATTTGTATTTGTTGAATTCATACTCGTGAAATTGCATTGGATCAAATATTGTTATCTTAATTGAATAATACAGTTGGCTTTATTTATGCATGTATTTATGTATCGAAATGCAAAATTTATGCAGTCAGTTTTTGTTCCCCTGCCAATTCTTATTATTACGTTATTGTTTTTGTTTTTTCTATTCTGCATTTCTTATTGCCTTCTTCTCCATCTATCTTTCTATCTCTTTCTTTTCTTCTTTTTTTTATATTTCTACACGTGATAAAAGGTGTTACATATATTATAATTTATGCAGTCACTATCACTGTTATTATTTTTATTATCATTATTATTATTATTATTATTATTATTATTATTATTATTGTTGTCATTATTATCATTACTGTTGTTGTTGTTATTTTATTAATATCATTATCTTTATTACTATTATTATGATAATTATTACTATTGTTATTTCTGTTTTGTTATTATTATCATTATTGATATAATTGTTATCTGTTTTAGTTCATCTGCCAATTATTATTATTACGTTTATCGCTTTTTTCCTTTTTTTCTCTCTCTCACTTCCTCTTCCTCTCCCTCTACCTCCTCTCTCTCTCTCTCTCTCTCTCTCTCTCTCTCTCTCTATCTCTATCTCTATCTCTATCCCTCTCTCTCTCTCTCTCTCTCTCTCTAGTCTCTTAGCTAGTACAGTGGTAACGTGTCGGCCTCTCATCCGAGGAGTCGGTTCGCGCCCCGCCCCGGCGTTAGAAGTTGCTATTGTCGCCTGGAGGTTACTGCTGTGGCTGGGCACCACGGTGGGTATGGACTAAGCTCAGCCGAGTCAGCACCAGCTGACACACGTTAGCGAGTCGGCATTAAGCGTCACAGGCCGGGCTCCCCTCATGGGCATAGCCCGGGCGAGGCTCAGCTTCGTTTATCGAACTTACTTATCTCTCTCTCTCTCTCTCTCTCTCTCTCTCTCTCTCTCTCTCTCTCTCTCTCTCTCTCTCTCTCTCTCTCTCTCTCTCTCTCTCTCTTCCTGCACGCTTGCCTTTTCTAAAGAGACTATCTCTAGCTGTTTCCTTCCTCTTCCTCTCTTTCTTTATTTCCTTTCTTCGTTTCCTCTTGCTTTCTTTATTTATTCTTATAATTTCTTTTAAGTTTCCGATAACTGGTCGAGAGTAGCATATCCGATTAATGGCGCTGTTTATTAAGGAATTTTCAACGTCGAGTTAGTAGTCATCAGTCCCCTTTTATTTGTTGTTTATAAGGGTTATCTACGCAATAGCCATCAGCTGATAATGGCATTGAAGCATAGAGTCAGGCTATAAAGCACAGACACATAATTATTATTATTATTAACATTATTATTACAATGATAATAATGATGATGTGAAAATAATTAACATGATATAATGATTATGATAAATATTATGATAACAATAATAATGATAATAATAATAATAATAATAATAATAATGATAATAATAATAGTAGTAGTAGTAGCAATAACCTTAACAATAGCTGTAACAATAACAACAATAATAATAAATAGTTATAATATTAATAATAATAATAACAACAACAACAACAACAACATCAACAACAACAACAACAACAACAACAACAACAACAACAACAACAAGGAGAAGAAGAAAAAAGATAATAATAACAATAATAAAAAACGGACATGAATTCATACCCACACTCTTTCACCCACTGGGAGTCACACGAACCCTAATTACAAACAGGAAGACACAAGACGACATCCATTAGGAGCTAAGCATCTGTACCCGAGTCCTTTCCAAATCAGCTGTTTCCCTGAGCGATGTTGGTTGCGTTGAAGGGCAATTGTTGTAATTGTTTAGTTGTTATATAACTTGTTTTTCTATATTTATGTTGTTAAGGAAATCCTAGGTCTTGTAGAGTAATATCACTACAGTAGTTTTTTTGTTTTTCCTTTTTTCGGTGGTTATTCGATGCTACCTGTATACTTCTTGTTGCAATAATATCACCCACGAATTAGGAATATCATTAGCATATATTATCGTAATTTTAACTTGCTTGACAACACTATAAACAATAACATCTGGATAGTCGGTTGCAGTGTTACCACCATATGATACGAATCCGACGCGAGCGCCATAGTTTCGGCGTTGACTGCGGTTATCTAACAGTGATTACCTCTATGTCATGATGTAAGAATTTATACAATATTGTAATACAAGTAGCAGAAGTGCAGAGCGTTGATATGGTTAATAAATAAGGCACAGACATTTTTATCCAATGTCTAGGCTCCATTATTGCATTCGTCTGCGGCAGCGGAGGTAACTGTGTCACAAGGTGATATTATTTCTACGAAGCAAGTCTGTATTAACAAACACATTATGTTCCCAACGAATTTCACGATACGCATGTGGTCAGATATACAAAAATGCCTCAACCAAAACAAACAATTCGATATTCCGACCGCAAGGGTGAAATCATTTTATGAAATAACTCATTGTCGAGACAATAATTACCGGAACAAAACACGTTCTGTTGGACTGTGTGAAGCTTACATTTAGCCTGTTTGTAAGAGATTTATTTAAATATAAAAAAACATCACATCCATTCATAAGGTTTTTGTCTTCGATCGGTTGAAGAAGTTTAGTCATCTTTGGTTTCATAATTTTGGAAGGCATGAAATCACGATAATCGGGTGCAGAAATTGAAGAATTTGAGTTGCAACAACCATAAACATCAGGTGTCAGGTTGACGAAGGGCTTAGGGATCTTCTTCCACATTCTGCACCAGAGCATCAAAGCCGTGTCATGCAGTCAGGTGCCATACGGTACCAGTGTAAAACAAAAAAATCGAATCAGTTTAACTATATTTTATTATAAATTCTGTACTCCCTTATGCATGCATACTTGACCTTCGCTTACTGCCTTACAATGGCGATACATATTGATTTACGAAATTATAGAGACTTCCTGTGTTCACAGTTGATTGTTAATTGGTAAATAATGTCTTCTGCATAATATCTACATATATCTTACATCATAATAAATCGCACAAATCTCACCTTTTCAGAAAATCTGAATACCGTAACATTACCGAATCCCCAGTCGTTGTGGTAACCTTAACGTAGTTTAATAAACAGTGTCCGTGGAGTTAAATCACGGCAAAATGCCCAGAACTACGGTATTTCCAGAAACTTGCGGTACATATCGCAGTACATCGCACCCTCTGCGACTTTTGATAATGACAATACCCATGTAGGCCTTACATCTCGATTTGAATCACCTTAATGACAGGCGCACATCCCTATAAATCGCCACATATTTCATGAGACTAACAATCTACTACTAATACAAATAATGATAATAATAAAACAAAACAGTTTCCCATAATACTCGCTCTTCTACCTATCAAGTCTGTAAATAAGGAAGCATAATGCACTACAGCTTACCGGCACCTATAAAGTCAACGCCAAAATATGACTAGCACAATTGCCTTCCACTTGTTGCGTCTTTATAGGCTCGCAAATCACAGCTAGTGTCTGTTATAGAGCCACAGACAATATATAGATCAGCATAAATAGTGAAATTGCCTCGCTAGAAGGTACAGTACAATATCTAATGGATGCGGGTGAGATAATCGGAAAATTTATAACAGACACATGTACTGAAGCTTATATGTGTATATGAGCATATACTGTTTACACATATATGTATATATGTATGTATGTATGTATGTATGTATGTATGTATGTATGTATGTATGTATATAGAGAGAGAGGTATATATTTACATATGTATATATATGTATATATATGCATACATATTCGTATATACATATATATGTATATATATACTATATATGTACATATATATATAGTTTTATATATATATATGTAATGTATATGTATATGTGTATATATATGTATATTTATGTGTGTGTGTTTATATATGTATATATATATATATATATGTTATGTGTATATATATGTTATGTGTATATATATATTGAGATATATATATATATATACAAATGTATGAATGCATGTGTATGAGAAACAATTATCTTCTTTTATTACACTGTGTTTGTTTTTCCTACTTTGCGGGTGATCATTTTCAGAGTCAATATACACTCTCTTATTGGAAAAGAAAACTCTCTCTCTTCTATCTCTCTCTTTTATCTCTCTCTCTCTCTCTCTCTCTCTCTCTCTCTCTCTCTCTCTCTCTCTCTCTCTCTCTCTCTCTCTCTCTCTCTTTTGTTGTCTTTAGAGCAATTCCGCAATTTTTCGGAGAGTTTTGAAGAAGTGGTATATCAAAACGTTTTATAATCACCACAATAATCTATTGAATTCTTCTTTACCTTCTCCTCTCGCCCTACAACAGCATACAGTGAATTTTGTTCATGTTTGATATCCCAGGTACAAATAATCCAATCTTTTATTATTATAACCCAAGAGGCAAATATTGTGCCGTTGAAATGGATAAAATATATATATATAGAACATCACTGCAATATATATCAAATATTCATAAATTCAACACCCAGTTTGCACTAAATGGTTCAACAGGTGGGTAAGTACCTGTACTGGATAACAATAGATTTCGGCCGCTAATAGTATACATACACACTTACGGTGAGCGGGTGTGTCTGTGTATATATATATATATATATATATATATATATATATATATATACATACAGGTATATATAAATGAATTTGTATATGTATGTTTATATCTATAGCTGCATATATATATATATATATATATATATATATATGTATATATATATGTATATATATATATTTAATTGAATCTGTATATGTATGTTTATATATTTCTACATATACATATGTATATATATGTATATATATGTATATATGTATGAATGTGTGTGTAAATGCAAATATATATAAGTATCTTTATGTATAAATATATTTGTATGTAGATGCATTTATAAATGCATTTATACTCATTTCATATATATAATGTAAGCATGCGTATGTGTGGCTGTAATGTACTAGTCCGCACAGTGTGTGACTATGAATCAACTTGCACAGAACGCCTACAAATTATCTGGCAAATCAAACCAGACTGTTTCACGCTGCAACTTTTTCGCTGACCACAAATCCACCAGCCCACATCAGAGAGCCATTGAGCACAACGCTGAGCTCAGCACGCACCGGCGCGAATCATAGCCAAGTTAGGAAACTCACCTTAAAAACATGTCCGATTCTCGATAAAAAAGGGAAAGATTTTGACCAAAAGATTCATACAAATCAATGCACGCGCATGCTCAAGCACGCATGCACGCACGCACGCACGGACGCACACACGGACGCACACACACACACACACACACACACGCACACAAACACAATCACACACACACACACACACACACACACACACACACACACACACACACACACACACACACACACACATACACACACACACATATGATGAATATCCACAAATGAGTGTCCATAAAAATACATTTAAAAACTATGTTTACTTTCAACAGAAAATAGAGACCCTACATATTTTACATACTTCTAATCTTAACAAATATCAACAAAGGAAAGCGAGATGCGACAACGACATAGTCAACGGTAAATATGATGATACCAACAAGGCAAAATGAAATAAAAAATTTCCAGATAGCTCAGTCAGAGTCCATTACAGGTTCTGTTTTATGATGCAGCTATTTCATTGTGTACTTTCTGAAATAGCATGCTACAGATAAAAAAATACATAATGATTACCCACGCATAACAAGAGTATTAGCACCATTTACCTTTACCAAGCTATTTTCTGTTCGTTGAACAAGTATTCTTTTGATCTTCGTCCGCGCCAATTAGTTCTGTAAACTCAACAATAAAGTGTTTCCATGAATAGCAATGTACTCAGAAAGGCTGGCGCAACAGGGATGATTAATAGTGTTATATATAAAGGATGAGAGTGGAATCTAGCGTCTGAGTGTGATCGTACGTACATTTGTAATGGGAAAGGCCGGTCACTTTTATCTGTGTGCTATCTATTCATTTATTTATTCATATATGAATAACTATACACATACACATGTACACATGCATACATACACAAACACACACACACACACAGTGTGTGTGTGTGTGTGTTCGTGGAGAGAGAGAAAATTATGTGTGTAATAATATTAATGACCCTAACCATCATTACAATTATCATTCTGAATATATACTCACAATTATTAGCTTTTCTGAACTATTCCCACATAATAAATTTGCATTAATAGATTGTTACCAATCTGTCACATCTGTACCACAAGTAATGGAGCATAAATCCTATTAACAACTTCCATAGAATTATTTAAGGAAAAATAATAAGCTTGCCAGTAGTGCAAACACAAGAAGCAAAAAACAATCGAAAAGTCTATAAAAATAGAATAATAATAAAAATGATAAAAACAATAATTAATAATAATAATAATAATAATGATAATGATAATAATAATGATAATAATAAAATAATAATAATAATAATAATAATAATAATAATAATAATAATAATAATAATAATAATAATAATATTGATAATGATAATAATAACAATAATAATAATAATAATAATGATAATAATAATGATAATACTAATAATAATAATAACAATAATAATAAAAACAACAATAATACTAATAATAATAATAAATTATGAAATAAAAAAGACGCAAACGAAAACAATTTGGCAACGTGAGCGTCTTCACCGAGGGATCCTTGTGATAAAAGGATATTTTCAGGGGGAGGAGGAGCCTCTGTTACATGCATAAAGGATTTCGCGGATCGTCTGATGAAATCAAATAGGATTCTCTTGAAAACGGAAAAAAAAAAAAACGGATGGAAATTTTTGCTGCTCGGGTTCTTGTTTCCTATCTGCTAATTTCACCCAAATTGATGCATGTCTTGGTATGGCTTTCAACGTATGTGTGGTTGCAACACGTACACACACGGAGCATTCATACAAACACGCACACACTCGGGCACATATATAAAGATACTGCCGAAATGTACTTATATATTACTGTGTGTGTGTTTATATATATATATATATATATATACATATATATATGTATATATATAATATATCAACTGCGTTAGTCTACGACTGATTAATAGTAAACTTTTAGCGCAATAATGATGTTGATGATGATAATGATTAGTATAATGACAGTGATAACATTAACAACAACAACGATAGTAATAATAATAATATTAACAATCATTACAGTTATTAGTAGTAGTAGTAGTAGTAGTAGCATCATTATTATAACAATAACATCAATAATAATAATGATAATAATAATGATAATAAATATTATTATTCTTTTAACAATAATCATAATGATAATAATGAAAATGATAATAGTAATAATAATAGGGATAATTGTGATAATAATAATAAAAATACTACTATTAATAATAATAATTATAATAATAATGATAATAATAATAATATTGATAATAAAAATTATAATAAAAATAATATTAGTATTGTTATTATAACTATAATAATTATTATTTATATTATTTTTATTATAACACACAATTACAATAAGAAAACGAGGAAGGAAAGTTATAATTGTAATAATTATTATCATAATAATTATTATTATCATTATAATTATTATTATTATTTTTATCTTTACTATTATTATTATTATCATTATTATAACAATGATGATAATATCAAATAATGATAATAATAGTTATAATAATGATGATAACTATGACAATAATAAAAGTAATTATAATAATAATGATTACTTTATAATTACTATCATTATCATTGTTATCATTACCATTATTAATATTAGTATTATTATCATTGTTATGGTTGTTATTGATATTATTACTATCACTATTATTATTATTGTTATCATTATTATTATCATTATTATTATTATTAATAATAATATTATTATTATTATCATCATCATCATATTCATTATTATCATCATTATTATTGTAACTACAATTATTGTTTTTATTCCTTTCATTATTATTACCATTATCATTACTACTACTACTACTACTTCTACTTTTATTTCTGTTTTTATTATAAAAGACTACGGGAATGATAATAATAATGATAATAATGATGATATTAATAATAACAGAAACGATAATACTAACGCCAATACTAATGCTAATACTAAATCTGATACTAATACCGATACGAATACTAAAACTAATACTAATAATAGTCATGAAAATTATAACAGTAACATCGATAATAAAATTAAAAAAAAACAACAGCAGTAGTAACAAAAACAACAACAATAGGGTTAATGATAATAATGATAACAATGATAATGAGGATAATGATAGTAACAGTGGTGTTGCTATTTTTTTTTTTTTTTTTATATCACCATTCGTTCAATTTTTACTCTTTATATGAACGAAAAAAATAAAAACATTATCAATAATCTTGCTTTTTGTAGATTATAGGTGTATTTACCCATTATCGTCACGTGTTAAACTTATCAAAATTAGATTAAAACTGGCTAATTACATTTACATCTCACCACCGTGTTATTACAGTTGATTAGTTTCGTAAATTTAATCACGCCAAGTAATTACCTATTGGCGAGAACACTAATAATGTTAATTCCATATAGGAACGTCTGAACACACGATTTTGAAATTCTGGTTCTCAGTAGTAAGTATAGAAAATATCAGTTAGTCATTTTCACTACACTGTATTTTCTGTTAAGTCGACGATGATCATGAATAGAAATAGACGTTGACTGTGATGAAAATGTAATCTAAAAAGGGGTTTGGTGAAATGGTGAAGATCGGCCTATACCTTGTCTTCTAATCAGTGAGTAAATACAAGGCTGTAGGCTAATAGTTTAGGCGTAATGCCTATAAAAGGAATCGAAGTTTAACTGTAAATTCTTATGTTTGTGTTTTGAGTTTTATGGTGCACTTTGAGTTTATTTTATTTTATCTTTATTGTGTATTTGGAAGTGTGATCGTGCGTGTGGTTTTATGTGATTGTAAATAATGTCACAGAACCTTTAATCAAGGAGAGTTGTTATGTTTGAAAGTTTGATTATAAAGTGCATTTTACTAACATGCTAGATTGTACGAAATACAGGCCTTAGTCGTGTTCAAACAAGCTTAGTCAAAGACACACACACACACACACACACACACACACACACACACACACACACACTTAAACGAGCAAACAGATAATAAGTCAAACTCAAACTGCCTATGCGAAAAGTTTCGAAATAAATGCTGCAAGAAATTGAAAGTTATCGAAATGAAAACTGCTTGCTAGGTCACACACAAAGCAAAACAAACATAAGGAAAGCAAAGTATAAAGTGTTTGCTCAGTCCATGCTTGACTTTAACCACTAGAACTTTATGAAGGGGCGGTCACACGTAGGGTTTGAAAAGCGGATATGCTTGAAACCCCAAAATATAATGGAAAGTTTGATATGTTTTAATGTCATCTCGTGTAGGTTCTAATTTGTTGTTGTTGTTGTTGTTGTTTTCATAGTTAAACATGTGAAATTATTTAACTGTATGAATATGTATATATGTATGAGTATATATATGTATATATTTGTATATATATATGTGTGTGTGTGTGTGTGTGTGTGTGTGTGTGTGTGTGTGTGAGTGAGTGAGTGAGTGAGTGAGTGAGTGAGTGAGTGAGTGAGTGTGTGTATGTGTGTGTGTTGCGTGTGTGTGTGTATGTGTGTGTGTGTGTGTGTGTGTGTGTGTGTATGTGTGTGTGTATGTGTGTGTGTGTGTGTGTGTGTGTGTGTGTGTGTGTGTGTGTGTGTGTTCTTAGAGCATCCCATCTCTAGAATACCATTGCCAAAAAATCACAACTACCTCGAATAAGCTGCGGGGGGGGGGGGGGGTAATAAATAAACAAAGTACAAATTAATACAACACAATATAATATAAATTCACTTCCTACTTGACATCTAATTCGGAACGTAAACCAATACTGGAAAACCGCCTTCTTAAACACTCGTTTCCTGATGGCCATATCGCCAACGACCAACCAGCGGATTCCAACAAAACCGATACTATTTGCTGTCATTATCGAGCTGCCTATAACCCACACGAAATATCAATTCCCTTAAAAGCTTCTGCTCGCCTGATTAGCTGAATGAAACGAGGTTAGTGCCAGCTGCCTACTACCGGTTTCCCTGTCTAAAATAGGCTTTGTCACTTGATGTCTTGATCCCGGTATGGCACTGAATTCCCTCACTTTATAGATCCAATCTATTTGTTTATTAATCTGTTACGTGCCTGCCTCCCTCGCCTTCTAAAACTTTAATATTTATTCGTCTGTCTGAATACCTATCTGTGTGTGTGTGTGTGTGTGTGTGTGTGTGTGTGTGTGTGTGTGTGTGTGTGTGTAAAATAGATCTACAAGCATAAGCCATTATAACACAAAACATAATAAATGAATTGGTTATATTACAAATCAAATTTTAAAAATCATTGATCACCAGCAGTTACTAAGTACTGCTAATTACTCGTTACTCGAGACAGACAATCAGACTCCAGGTTTTTAACAGGCTTGATTTAAATGATCTTGAAAGGGTATTAGTGTAACTCTGTTTTAATTGGTCCGAATACTGTCATTTTACTCCATTTTACTGCTATTAAGAGCTTAGCATGAGATGAAGTTCGATGCGATGCTGATCCACAAATGAGGTATTGTGATTTTCCATGTTATCTGTTTATGATTATTTGTTTATGATCATTTCAATAAAGAGTAGCATTGTTTAAATTCTCAATTGCAATTAAGCAATGGTGTTCCTTATCATTACACGTTTATTTAAGAGTTTGAAATTCATGAATATGTGAGTTAGTTTCGTACATATTCTCTTTAGGTAACGAAAAAACACGACATGCAGACACACAAGCTCATATAATACGACATATACATACAAACAGACCATGTGATCATGCTGTCATACCATATACATACACGCGTAATAACAACGTACATACGGTGCATAGCATAAAGTGAATATAAATAGACAAGATATACATTGTGGATTCGTTTGGTTGCAAGAATTCCATTGAACGAGTTGGAAAAAAAATACACTGTTCCTCTTTTAGCCAATTCATTTTCGAAAACAGGAAATGCGGATGAAGAAAAGAACCGCACTTTTCTTCCCAGCTATTTGCATTTTGTAAATTTAAAATTCCTACCTCATTTCTAAAAGAGAAAAAACAACATTGGAAATCTTCCGAGCTGAAATCCATGTAAATTGCGCCACGTAATTTGTTTCTTTGAATGTTTATCGAAAAGTGAAAAATAAATTGGCGCACATAATATAACTGCTAATTATTAATACAGGTATATGTAGTTACGATAATTACCTCTTTCAAAGGGTTAATTAACAGGTAGTCATTTAGCTATTTGTCTGTTTGCGTATTTCCATTTT
>NC_061860.1:13276176-13278676 GCF_019202785.1 Penaeus chinensis
TCTCTCTCTCTCTCTCTCTCTCTCTCTCTCTCTCTCTCTCTCTCTCTCTCTCTCTCGTGATGCATTGATCATACATATTCACTAATATTATCCGATTTTTTATGTCGTGTTTAACCATCTCTAATTCGTATTTGGGAGTCTAGATGACCTACGTACCTGGGAACTAAGTTTGAGTTGAACTCCTAAACATCTGTCTGGGAAATAAGTTAACCTGATTGGAGCTTTCAGGCAAAAGTCCACGACTCGATTTTGGGAGGAAATGCGTCGCGAAATTAAGGTTAAGTTCACGAAGAGAACAAAAGTGACAAGGATAAAGTACGTGATTTTGAACCTTGTAATAAATGTGTCGGGCGATAAACTTTATCAACGGAAACTTGGTAACGAGTTTATTAAGAAACAGATTTAAGTTCGAGCCTGTGTCGTAGAGGTCAGGAAAGTTAATTACAACAAATTCGATAATATAGTTCGCTTTACACGGTAAGTATGCTTAACCGATTAAGAGCGAGCATTAATTAACGAATAAAAAGAAAGAGGTGGTTACTTTGGACTTACGAAAAATACAGAAAACCTTTGTCTGTTAAGTAATACATCGCCCATTCCATTAGCATATCATAAAGCTATCATTCATTATAAGGATTTTTTTTTTTTTTTTTAACAAATTATATCTTTATGTCTTTTATGTATTTACTGAAGGACTTGAACGTCACACATTACCTTTCCAACTAATACTCTGCAATAGCACTGTGGTGATTTCTTTTCTGTTACTTAATTAAGATGTGGTTCTTAAATCATTTGAGTTTCACCTTTTGTTTATGGATTTAGAACAATGCTTCCCAAACTTCAGTCGGTTATGTAGCCACTGAGCCTTCGCTTTACGAACCACGTACCACTTCTATTATTTACTAGTCTTGTGCCATACCACTACGTACCCCGAACACCGCAGCTGTCACCATAAACACAAGGCCCACCCGCACCAACATAATCCCGGTCACACCATCACCCATACAGTGGCAATCTTTCCGACTCCTAGCACCACAGCCGACCAGCATTGCCTCCGCCACGACCACCACCACCCACACAGTCCACATCAGTCACCAAACCTGCTTTTACCATATTACCACAATCATTAGCACTGCCATCACTCAGACCACCACGGCGTAACCCTGCAAATCCCTGAATGTACCCTTGGTATTACTGGTAATCCCTGTTTTGCAGAATGATTATTTTTCGTCTCCGACTTTTCATCATCATTGCTGTCAGTATTATCATTATCATTATTATTATCGTTGCCATAATTATCATCATTGTTATCATTATTATTTTAATTACTATTATTACTATTGTTGTTTTGTTGTTGTTATTGTTATTGCTGTTGTGGTTATTTCCTTTTTATTCTCTCTCCTCTTCTCTCTGTTTGAAGTGTCAGACATTATAAGACTATATATCTAATTTTGCAAGTTTGTCGTATAATTTAATCATGTAACTGTGGATATATTTATCATGACTCATTTTAATTTTCATTACTTCATCTCATCATGCGCAGGCCTTTTTCACTGAAAAGTTTAGACCAGAGAGATAGCCATACTTGAGTGATATGAAGAGATATCAATATCTCATAAATCATAAAATGGTTGGAAACTGTACAAAAAAAAAAAAAAAAAAAAAATAGAACATATCACAGCAAACCAATGAACTCAAAAACGAGACAAACCTGAAGTATCAAAACGAAAATTACATCCAATAAATCAAAGTAAAAGAAAATATATTTGAGTCCAAGTGAAATGTCCAAGCAATATGATATACAAGATAATAAACCTGAATATTCAATGGGTTTTGTATTCTACTGAAAGGGGATGGCAGCTTACATAAACAAATATATATTTCCTTATTTTCAATACATATTCCGCCATCTCGGATTTTCCAGATGTCGATCTCTACCGCCAATCAATACAAAATAATAAAATAAATATGAACTCATATGCAAATAAATAAAAATTAAATTAAAAGCCTTTCACTCAATATCCGGTGAAAGTAGAAATGAGAGCGAAAAAGGGAATTTAAATCGAATGGTGTATTTTTCCCTCTCACAAGATCGTATGCCATGTGAACACTTTTCTAATGAACACATTTTGTCACTTAATTAAGGCAGAAATTTCTGAAGCTCAAATAAATAAATAAATTTAAGCAGTCGTACTTCAAAATTTTGTTGGCAATATTACAATGATTCATTATTTCCGATTAATGACAATAGAAGACGAGACCTTCCCTCGTTTCCAGAACGCTCAAATTTTACGTAATTTTGTAAATAATTCTAAACACAACAATAATATCAGCTTTATGCGAATCACCTATATAACTTCACCTAACTTAACCTAATCTTAGTTAATTAAACCGAATTTAACCAAAACCTACCTTAAACATACCTTAATATAACACAACATGACGTGAGATTATATAACATGGCACAACATTCCATGCCATGAAGCAATATAACTTCTCC
>NC_061860.1:13283676-13318676 GCF_019202785.1 Penaeus chinensis
AATATATACTCCTGGCAAGCACTGTATGATTGACAGCCAAAGCAAGATTGACACTTATCTATTAAAGTGTTCCTTGAAGACGAAAACAACTTCTGTTCAACTTTAGATACGTTAAGTATGCAGTTCATTCGTCTTATCATCCAACTGCAAGGAAATGCAGTTTAAAAAAATACGCATTCAGGGAGAGGGGGAGGGGGAGATAAACCTTTTCCCTCCCCCCCCCCCCCCACCCAACCTGACCCCCCACCCCTCCCCTTTATCCTCATCCTTATCCTTGTTTTCCTTCGTTTCCCCTGCACCTCCTTTTTTATTTTAGTCTCACCCTATACCTGTATTCTTCCTCCCACCTTTTCCACTTTCCGTGTCGTTCCTTTCCTCTTACGGAGTCAACTAATGGCGTTTGTACTGCACTGTTACCTTAGTCTGAATGATTTTATACGCTTTGTTCTTAATCCTTAATCTCAATCAACACGTACGTTGCTGAATCTGATCTTAAATATTCCTCAATGTTTCCTTTTGAAAAAACCGTTACCACAGTGTCGTAGGTGTACTATATATATACACACATATTGTGAATAAACCTTGAAACCTTATCTGTGTGCGTCCCCTAGATAACCCTTTTCCTGTGGCGACGCTGGAGCAGTAAGACTAAGATTTTGTTTGACCTATTTACATGCCACTTAGGAATTGCTAGACGTGTTTACTAAATGTTTATGATCACAGAGGTACAGTGTACCTTGTACTGACCAGCACCAGACAGACATACCCCATTTTTTATATTTAGGTCCATTTTTTTTATATCCACTCGTCTTTCAGAACGAGAGTTTCATGTAAACATTTTTATGATCTATTTATATTCTTGATTGTACGCTTATTCAACTGCATACCTTTCATTCACGCAAGGAGGCAGGAACGCCCATAACAAGACCCTATCCCCTTATATATGTAACATATATATGTATATATACATAACATATATAACATATATATATTGATATAACATATATATACATATATATATCATTTATATACATATAATATATATATATATATATATAACATATATATATGATATATATATATCATATATATATATATATAATTTTGATCATTGTCCATGTTAAAATATAAACACACCAGTCTAATTCTATTGAAACCTTTCGTTCTTCAATATTCCAATCCTGAAGAGTAAAAAGGCCGATACCCATGGATTCTACTGCGACCCAGCAATCCTTTATTAACAAGATTAGAGATTCTGGGTTGTCACCTGATATTTATACTCTACATATGTTCGTGTTTATCAGCCATTTTGTATCAAAGTCTAACCTGAGGATATTATACATGTAGACAGGGAATAGCACGCCTTGTCAGCTGGTGGAACGGAAAATAACGTTCTGTTATCAGTTGGGAAAATCAATACATACGTCCAATAGGATTCAAGAACGTGGCTGTTAGCTTTAGGTTGGTAGAGAAAAATTGAAGTATTCGGAAACCTGTCGCCTATATTGAATCGCCATTGTTAATGGAAACACAGATGAAGAACAAAAATAAATAGAAGGGTGCCTTGTTTACATTACAGTTCATCCCGAAAATGGAATATGAAGGGAACAGTATATGTGAACCATCATATCTGCAGGAGAATCACTCTCTCTCTCTCTCTCCCTCTCTCTCTCTCTCTCTCTCTCTCTCTCTCTCTCTCTCTCTCTCTCTCTCTCTCTCTCTCTCTCTCTCTCTGTCCACGCTCTCTCTCTCTCTATCTATCTATCTATCTATCTATCTATCTATCTCTCTCTCTCTTTCTCTGTCCACGCGCGCTTGTGTGTGTGTGTGTGTTTTTGTAAGTGTGTGTGTGTGTGTGTGTGTGTGTGTGTGTGTGTGTGTGTGTGTGTGTGTGTGCGTGCGTGAAAGCGTTTCGTCAAACAATATTGCTGCCCTGCGTTCAAATCCCTCGCCGCCAGTGGATGGTAACCCAGGCCATTCCTTGCGCACTGGGGGAAATTTAAAAAATAAAAGCTGTCACACCAAACTTCTTAAGAATAACCATTGCAACAAATTGAAAAAATAAAGTAAACTAAATAATAAAGCCTGAAGAAAAAAATAATGATGATTATTATTTAAAAGTATGATCACATCCAGCTCCTATACGCAAGTCAGATACCTCGGACTTCACTTTATCTTTTGCAGCTTCCGGGGGCGTCGAGCCTGTTTCACTCAGGAATAAAAAGGAGAAAAAAACCACCTTGTCTCTGGTGCGTGTCTGCCGAACTGTTTATTTTTCGCGGCCATTGGGAGGGGGGGTGAGGGGTGATGGTGACGTCACTATATACAGATTTAAAAATGAATTAAATAAAAACTTGTCCAAAGTGATAATAGATACTTTAGTTAAATTAGAAAAAAAAACAATCAAAATAATGAGTATGAGTAACGTAATAGATAAAATAATGTTTGTAAAATGGTCATCCTAATCACTATAATATTTATATGATTTATCTAGAATTGAATAAACAAGGAAACTGATATATAATTAAAACTAGGCATGCAGACAAAGAACTACATTTAAAAAGTAAAAAAGTAAGCAAAACCAATGAAAAACGAAACCCAAAACGTGCAAACTAAAACAAACATGAAAACACAAAAACCTGGCATGAAAACCGCGAAAGCTTCCCGTCATCCCTCGGCCAAATTTACTTCCATTACGAGACATTTCCGTCATTCGAATCCAATGGATTAATAGTCTCCTGAGTTATTTTATACGGTAATTGAATTCAATAAGGCCTTCAAATGTAGAAAAAAGGGTATTGGCGGGAAAAAGATATAACTGACCCATTTCGATTATATCCCAATCAGATATGTGAAGATATTCATTCTCAATCATATTTTTTACCACGTTTATCGCACTGAGGTATTCTAAACTTTCATAAGATCAGAATAATAAACAACATGTAGTAAATGTTTTTGAAATATCCCTGAAACTGAAACAAGAAATAAAATTACGTGAATAAACAATGTTTGACTAGTATAAATTAAAAAAAAAAAAATTATTTCCGGAATGTAAACAATACTCTAATTATAATGTGCACATATATAGGCACACGTGATCGCGCTCGCGCGCTTGTGTGTGTTTGAAATAAATGTGTATAATTATATAAACACAATTATATGTAACTATAAAAAAAATACCTCAGGTGTGTTTAAATGCGTATGTATGTGCCGGTGTATGTACGTGAGAAATATATATATGTATATATACGTATATATATGTATATACATATACATATATATATTAGGAAGAGGAAAACCAAACCAATTGTAAACGTTTCGCAAATGCAATATCCATCATCAGTGATATAACATTAACACAAGGAAATTAATTTGTTACATTAAAAACTAAATTATAAAACAAGAAAAACGAAAAATCATCATATGACCACAAACAGAAAATTAATGTAGCAAGTAACAGGTGCTAACCATATAATGGGTCGTTGGTAGTTTAAATGGTAAAGAGGGTGATTGCAGTGGAAGTAGTGTTCATTTGTGGTTTCATTGTTAGGATGCGGAGTGATTCTACTAAGAACAGGTCAAATCTGTTAAGGGTGAGAGGTCAAGATTTTGAAATCAGAATTGTCAAAAGGGTGATTGTGGAGGTGAGAGTGCTCTCTGGTTGCTGAAAAGGATGGTTTGCTCAGCTGTGGGCCTGTCCTGATTAATTTGCCGTTGTGTTCGAGAATGCGGTAAAGTTGATCCCACGTACCTAGGCTGACAGCAAGGACATGTAACTAGGTAACCCACAGTCGAGCTTGGTTCAGAATTGCACTTTTCATATTTCTTTAAGAAATTTTCTAGTGTTAGAATTATAAAAGACAAACTGAAAACAGATCTAAGGATAGCACTGTCTATGAATTTTGTTTATTGATTTTCTGAGATCAAAACTAAGACCGCCATATATGGAAGTTTTATATATTTAATGTCTGTGTTCACTGTGATAGATACAGGTTTTGGGTAGAATTTATGACAGAAAATTGCGTAAGACTTTATAAAAAAGGTAAAACTAGTCCAAGTGGACAAATGTTCTGTATGTATATACATTTATATAAGTTTATATCTAATATATGCACATATCTATATACATATATATAACTATATATGTGAATATATATATATAACTATATGTGAATACATATATACATATATATATATATATATATATATATATCCTTGGATATCAGAAATAAATGGTATGGTTTTATCACCCTTAATTATAGCATATAAATATATAATCAAACCGTTTCTGGAGTAAATATTACAACCCCGCCCCCTTTTGCTCTAGGCGGGAAATGTTGTATAATTACAGTGTAATACTCTTAAGGCAAATGAAACCTTAATTAGGCCCCCTTAATACCTTTACTTAATGACTACTTTAGTGGCCACTGTTTCTTTAAGCCGCATTGTCTGCTTTCAGATTTAAATTTAAAACAAGTGTTGTTTTCGCATTACTTCGTGAAAGTTTTCTTAAAACATCAATGTAAAATGTCACAGTTATTTATTATTAGTTATTAAATACACTGAGGCCTTTCGTTCAGTTGTTTTTTTTCTGTCAATTTAACTTTTGTATTTTATCATTAGTAATAATTTATTTGTTTATTTGTTAGAAGATAGTAGAAAATATCGCGGTAAATTGTTCGCCATATTTTCTTTTAATGCAAAACTGAAAAGCAAAATTCATGCTTAGTGTGTGTTTACATAGATAGTTATATGTGTACGTGTATGCACATATAGTCAAAGATATATATACGGATGCACACACACACACACACACATACACACACACACACATACACACACATACATACATGCATATATATATGTGTGTGTGTGTGTGTGTGTGTGTGTGTGTGTGTGTGTGTGTGTGTGTGTGTGTGTGTGCATGTGCGTGTGTGTGTGTGTGTGTGTGTGTGTGTGTGTGTGTGTGTGTGTGCATGTGTGTGTGTGTGTGTGTGTGTGTGTGTGTGTGTGTGTGCATGTGTGTGTGTGTGTGTGTGTGTGTGTGTGTGTGTGTGTGTAAATTTATGTACTTTATATATATACATGTGATATTGATATATATGTTTATATGTATATATACATTATATATACACATATATATTTTATATTTATATACATATATCATTTATATATACATATATATACATATATATTTTTTTTATATACATATACATATATACTTGCATATATATATAGATAGATAGATATAGGTGTATGTGTGTGTTATAATCACACAAGTGCTTCTGAGACTCAAGCCCATGCTCATGGGAGTATACCCTGATGTTTTAAGCAGGTCCGTGTGCTGCAGCTCCTAAATCCATGCTATGCAGTTCAGTCTTGCTAGAGGAGCTTACTAGTCGTATCCCGGCTAAATTACTACCCCCCCCCCCCCCCCACCCCCAACAAGATACGCTTAAGCCAGTAGGTGGTGTAACTCGATTGTCTATCTCGCAATCAAGAACAGACAAAAACAGCAAAGTCACTTATGCCCAGGAGGTGAAGGGACCCCAAGTTCCGGTGTAGTGAATCTCCAACTGAAGGATGGAGGAACCTAGAGAGAATTCACGAGTTGCCCCTTTATAGACACGAGGCTGTCAATGACTGTAGCTGAGTCTCCAGGAAGCTGTGTGTGTGTGTGTGTGTGTGTGTGTGTGTGTGTGTGTGTGTGTGTGTGTGTGTGTGTGTGTGTGTGTGTGTGTGTGTGTGTTTAATGATTATCATATTGTGTATGAATTTTTATTGTTTTCTTCTGAATATCCACATATGAGAGAACCCAAAAGGGAAAGGAACAAACTCACACGAAAGCCGCTGCAAAATCTAGCTGAGTTGAAGACCAAGGCAACAGAAATTAGCCTTAACATGCAAAACTGACACTCCCTTTTTAGTGACAAAGGTCTAAACACTGACCAAATCAACAGTTTAATTGCATATACTTATCCTCTGCACTTGAAGTAGCCGCTAAGAAGAACAAGCAAAGTTCCAGGAAACTATCGGTAGAAGCTTAACAGCTTATGCAGAAACGTAGAGGCATGAAAATGTCAAACAGGGACAAAATAGAATTATCTGAACTAACAAAGACTATGAATAAAAAGAAGAGGAAGGATATACGCAAATGCAACAAGCAAAAAATAAATGAAACAGTGATTTCAGATATCAGCATTATAAAAGCCGAAGAGATAATAGGCATAGGGAGAAAAAAAATAATAATAAAAAATGTAATAAATAAAAAACGGACGGAGAAGTGTTACGGAACAAGAATGCATGAAATTATAGTAATGGAAGACTTTTACAGGGATTGGTACAACTCAGATAAACAGCCACGGACAGAAGTAAATGCGGTAATGAGAGATCACATCCACACACACACAAACCCAAATGAGAGAGAAAAATAAAGATAGGAAACCCCTGTGTAAGTTATTCATCGATTACGAAAAGTCATTTATACGAAGTGTGGAAAACGACTGGAAGCAAAAAACATAAGAAAGAAAAAAGGAAAAGATAGCGAGAGTGAATTCCTATAACCTTTGACCTTACATGGAGTGAACTACAAGGCAGCAGTCGGCCATACTATCGTATCGAGGTTAGACTCACCCTAGTATATGCAAATCCGTGCGTGCGTGCGTGCGTGGGTGTGTTTGTGTGTGTGTGTGTGTGTGTGTGTGTGTGTGTGTGTGTGTGTGTGTGTGTGTGTGTGTGTGTGTGTGTGTGTGTGTGTGTGTGTGTGTGTGTGTGTGGTGCAGCGGTAGCTACCTCGTCTAGCAATCTTGCTGACCTGCGTTTAAATCCCTCGCCGCCAGTGGATGGTAACCCCAGCCATTCCTTGTACACAGGGGATAATATAGAAGCAAAATGAAACAGACAGTACGTCACACCAAGAATATCCATTGTAACAAATGGAATCAAACTAAATTCATTAACTCTCTTTCTATCTATCTGTGTGTGTGTGTGTGTGTGTGTGTGTGTGTGTGTGTGTGTGTGTGTGTGTGTGTGTGTGTGTGTGTGTGTGTGTCTGTGTCTATTTATCTCTATCCACATATATGTATACATATACATATGTGCATACATATTCATTTACTTATGCATATCCGTATACGTATATGCACGCACACGCACACGTATACACACACACACACACACACACTTTTCTATCAAATATCTTTATAGTGTTGATTCATTAATCAGTACAAAGTGTTTGTCGAAAAGCAATTATTGCTTGTTTGTGATTTAATATGAAAATTAAGCGTTTTATGAACCATCACAAACTTTAATGAGTTTGAAATTGATGTATTCTATCTAAAAGGGCAAATACATTTAATAATCTAACAAGCATAATAGTCTTTTAGAAATATTTTTATTCTCTTCTTGTCTTGTTATATTACTTTCATGTAAATGTATAAAGAGCAAGTAATGTTTTATTTTGATTTATCGTAACCAACCCAATACCAACACTTTACACACCTACACAAACCATCACTCAAACACCATAAATGATTATCCGCGATTCAATTATATAATGCACAACACCATTAATAGTCTCGTTGTAAATACGATATCATTTATATACTTGACGATTTCTTTTAGTAAAACAATACAAGATTCTTGAGTCACAGCAGAGGAGTAGCGAGATTATGTGTTCGAGCTGCACAGTTCAACGGCTGAACAACTCTCATATCAACTTCTCAGCGTCTTGAGAAATGGCGCGAAGGAGATAGGATTGATTGTTCTCCAACTAGGTCGTTTGGGGGTCAAGACGTTTCTCAGTTGAAGATTTCGCGACGATAAATCGGCAATTGCAGACGGAACGGCGGCAGTTGTAGCAATGTATATACATATATATATATATATATATATATATATATATATATATATGTATAAAAGGTATGAATGAGAATGAATATCTTCACAATACAAGAGATGTATTTGACCGGTTTCGACTTTGTCTTCGTCAGAAATACGAATTTCTGACGAAGACAAAGTCGAAACCGGTCAAATACATCTCTTGTATTGTGAAGATATTTATTCTCATTCATACCTTTTATACATTTGTCAACATGAACGCGGTTCATATATATATATATATATATATATATATATATATATATATATAATCGGTTGTAGCAATATATATATATAATTAGTTGTAGCAATATACATATATAATCAGTTGTAGCAATATATATATATATATATATACATATATATAATCAGTTGTAGCAATATATATATATATATATATATATATATATATATATAATCTGTTGTAGCAATATATGTGTGTGTGGGGGGGGGGGGGGGGCTGCCTATTAAAAATACAGCGTTAGGGTGGTGGACTGATGGAAGGTTTTTGGTTCATACGGCGATGTTTGTAAATCTCCTGGAGAGGCTGGAGGGATAGGAACTCAGAGGGTGCCGTCACTTCATGAGCAATTATGGATCATATATCATTTGCGAGAGGAAACAATTATATATACCCACTTATTACACCGCGAATTGCAAAGTTGGGTGGTTGCGTGAAACTAAAAAATCACCAAAAATTGTTGTAATATCACTTATATTGGCAAATATTCAGCATAATATCCAACGGCTAGGACACCGTGCATAAAAAAAAGAAAAAAAAACAAACCTTACCTGATGTTAGATTATGTACATGTTTTTCTTTCTAATACAATTGATATCGAAACTGCTATTATTGTTACTGGTGTTACGGTTATTAAATTGTTACGAAACAATATATATAATTCGTTTTGGTTATTCTGAATGTCCTGGTAATGTTTTCGCTAACATCATTCCATAAATCTTGGCGTTTTTTGTGAGGAGACGTATTCACATTCAAACAGTGAGAGAGAAAATGCATTTCTGCTTATTTCAACGCGAGCAACCACGAAGTTGGGTGGTTTCAAGAAAGGTGAATATGAAGGGTTTAAAACCGACTCCCAATATTTATGATGTAAGATAGCCTACATTATAATAATAATAATCATTATCATTATCATTATCATTATCATTATCATTATCATTATCATTATCGTTATCGTTATCGTTATCGTTATCGTTATCGTTATCGTTATCGTTATCGTTATCGTTATCGTTATCGTTATCGTTATCGTTATCGTTATCGTTATCGTTATCGTTATCGTTATTGTTATTGTTATTGTTATTGTTATTACTATTATCATTATTATTATTTTATTATTATTATTATTATTATTATTATTATTATTATTATTATTATTATTATTATTATTATTATTATTATTATTATTATTATTATTATTATTATTGCTGTTAATATCATTATAAAAAAAATAATAATAATCTGATGAAATGAGAATTTCATCTCGCTCTCTACTTTTATCTGTCATATATGCAGTGTTGTGTTCTGTGTAAGCGTAGGTGTAGATGGAATAAGCATACCAAAGCTTTACTGTAAAAAAGAAAGAAAGAAAAAAAAAAAGTGTGTGTTTGAAGTTATCTGAACGTTGTTGTTTTTTTTACTAGGAAGTTCAGTAGATTGCAGAAGAGGAACCATCAAGAAAATACAAAAATAAAAAACACGAAATCATATAGTTGATATTCTTTATGCTAATAAAGATTTATAAATTCCTGAATGTTTATTTCGTGGTTAATCCTAATATATGCAGAATAAGACTAAATCCGAGATGGAAATGAGTTTGCCAATCTGACACGTTTTTCAAGATGGACGTAAGGCAAGCTGAAATTGCAAATAGAGGGGTCGCATCATTGGGAAAGTGATTTCTCCCCCAGCAAAATATCCAGGGAGCTGAGTCATTCCCGGTCGATGGTCTACAGGTGAATATTGTAGGAGGAGAAGAGTACCCAGAACGACCGCCCTCGTTCCGGCGCTCCAACGAAGGCCAAGCAAAGGTCAGGAAGCCCATTCACCCAGGATGCTAAAATTGTTCACGCTCACGCAAACAGGACGCACGAATAAAAAAAAAACTGGGATACATCCCAGAACGTCGTCATCGCTAACGTCGCCTCCAGTTAGGGAAGAGTAATAAGGAAAAGAAGAAGAAGAAGAAGAAGAAGAAGAAGAAGAAGAAGAAGAAGAAGAAGAAGAAGAAGAAGAAGAAGAAGAAGAAGAAGAAGAAGAAGAAGAAGAAGAAGAAGAAGAAGAGCTCCATTGCTGGATAAGAGATAACAGGTGTAACTATTATCATCCCTTTTCAATTTGTTCATATGTTCATATATGTTTATATATAATAGTGATCTATACGTCATATTTGATGTTCTGATTATCTGTCATTTATTACTTTTCAGATATGACAGATGAAATATCAACGAAACGGCAACCTTAAATATGTGGGTGTAGATCTTCCTGCATGTTGTTGGTGAACTCGCCTAAACAGAGGCGAGTTTTAATTTAGACAAGTATAGCGAATTATTAGAAAGAAATACTTCCTCCCATCAGTAAGCTGCTTTGCCTTGGCCCTTTCCAGAAAAAATCATATCAGGATCAGGATAACTGCCCTCTACAGACGGCTAGGGCAAAATGGTTCCATGACCTGAAGGCCCTTCCGTGGCCAAGTAAGGCATGTGATAAAAAAATGGTTGGGTGTATTGTCAATGTTTGGGAAACAACTGAAAAAAGAACTCCCAACAGCTATTAGAACATATAGTGGGAATGGGAAGTGTTGCGGAGAAAAGTTAACATAGACACGTCAACCCTGTCTCGAGAATTAGACAAGGATCTGAAAACGATTGTTATTATTTTAAGTATGAGTACCTACAGTTCCTGTCTTCCCCTTCTATGGTTATTACTGTTTTTTTCTTTAAACCATAAAGCTAAATTAAAAATATCTTCATAACTAATAAACATCCTACCAATAATTCATTGAGGCCCCCAACCCCAGGAATAAAATATATACATAAATCTATTTCCTTTCTTTTCTGTGGATAGCTCCATACAATGTATTTTGTGCAAGAAGGGGTTCAAAAGTTGTATGCAATATAAAATCAATTATTCTAAATAAAATGTTGAACAACTTCATTTCCTCCACACATGTACATACAGTACATACATCAATCAGGCATCCACGTATTCAGTGTTTGGATCTGTCGCAAAAAATAATCAAGTCACATTATCAATTTATAAACATATCAAGATAATAAAAAATAAAAAAATAGTGTGATAAAATATACTGTAAACAGATGTGCTTTGACAAACAGATGGAAAATAAACATTGCATGAATGACATATTTCATAAGAATAAACAAGATATTTTTCAAACCAGATATCATACAGCACATTTGTGGTGTATGATGTGTTTTACAAACGATTGGGGTTCTCTGCTCCGTTGCAAACACAAAAGGAAGAAAACTAAGAATAATCAAACAATGAAACAAATACTACCTTCTTTCCCTCTATCCGTCCCTCCCTTCTAAGCAACATCCGTCCCTCCCTTCTAAGCAACATCCATCCATCCATCCATCCATCCATCCATCCATCCATCCATCCATCCATCCATCCATCCATCCATCCATCCATCCATCCATCCATCCATCCATCCATCCATCCATCCATCCATCCATCCATCCATCCATCCATCCATCCATCCATCCATCCATCCATCCATCCATCCATCCATCCATCCATCCATCCAAAATATTTATGCTATACTCCTAGTTTAGGCCATGGCTATTCAAATTTTTCATTAATCAATTGGGTTCGTCTTCTCTTGGAAACACCTAACAAGCCTGATATCAAACAAAGTATAAATAGCAAACACATATTTTACAGTGTATACTCAGTTACTGTTCTGTATATCTTCACTCTATGAAGGGAATTATTCCATATTTACTTTCTATATCCCAAACATCTGCTGAGACAATGCCATGTTGGAACTCATATTGGTGAAGGAAAAATAAATGTAATTCTTCTTATTAATAAAAGATATGGCAAATATCAAACAACAAATAAAGCAATACTTTTTTTTTTTATTTCTATATTTCAGAATAAAATACATCTTTTTAAAAAGTATACCCACAACATATCTCACAGCCAGGTAACACCACCTTTGGGTTTTGTCTTTCCACATGCAAACATTAAAACACAACCAATCAAGAATAACTGCATCTTTAGGGAAAAACCTATTCTATTGTCAAAAGTCACCTTACAAAGCCTCATAATGGGCTATCAATTAACTTTGCTTTGTATAGTATAAGTAAACTCATACAGGTACACTTACCCTATTTTCAATAGATCTCATGTTTTACAGAGCATGGTAAGTAGACTTTTATATATGGTGACTGAAACAAACCCATCAATCACTTTTTCTTTGTGTAAAATATATTCTGTGCTTTCTAATAACAAAGATATACATTTCAACATCTGACTGATTGTGCTTCATCAATAAAAGACATGCAATTTACTATGCATACTTGCTATAATTGAGGTAAATGTGAAAAATTATGGCAATTTTACAGTAGTAAAACAAAAGTAGTACCTTTCTTTGTGAATTTACAGTAAAGACAAAAATTCAGCACTAAAAAGCTATGCAGAATGCTACAAGTATTAAAAAAAAAAAAAAAAAAAAAAAAAAGAGATTTATAGTTGATTCTGAAGCTCATTTCCACAGCAATTACTATTAATCATCATAACTAGCAGTGTAATGATTTACTTTCGATGTTTAGACTTCTTCATGGAGTGCACAATACCTCTTTATGATTGTTTTACGGAACTTTTGGCATTTTTTTTTTTTTTTATTTAATGGTACATAGCATCCACTATAGCTTGATTATAGGGGTTAAGGACTTACTTTCTATGTACCATCAAAGTGTAAAAGTTAGAAATATAGAGGATTTTTAAGATTCATAAGCAGGAATAAGAAATGTTATGAGGTGCAGTTACCAAAGAGGAGAACAGTACTTGGGAATGAAAGCTTAAACAATAGGTACTGAAAGCATAGTATACCTGACCATGAATTATCTTCCGAGGTTCATTTAAAATATCATGGCCATATGGGT
Source organism: Penaeus chinensis (assembly GCF_019202785.1). NCBI lineage: Eukaryota > Metazoa > Arthropoda > Malacostraca > Decapoda > Penaeidae > Penaeus > Penaeus chinensis. The sequence continues at coordinate 13,296,706 of NC_061860.1, forward strand.
CACTAAATTCTACATTTAAGTGTTATCCTTATAGAAGCATCTCTATACTTCTGGTATTCTTAAATCACCCTCCTCTTTAGAGAATTAGTAAAAACAATAACAAATAAAAAAAAAACTATAAAAAAGAAAAATATTATTTTGAAGTCTGCCCTTTACGTGTCAGGCACGAATCCTGCCTAACCTGACATCTTCATGACAGATCTTATCAATTTGCTAAAGCCACAACCTTAATGGCTGTCCTACAACCCTCCTCTTACAAGGATTGTCTTTAGAGGAGACCACCTCGGGGAATCAAGTCAAAGTGACCATATAACTAGAGTTGGCAGTCCTGGATGGTGCAATAAGAGATCTTACCCCAGTCTTACATTGTAGACGCTGCTTGGATATATTGCCCTGACAACTGTACCACATGATATAACACAAAGACCTATTGCAAAAAGTGTCAAGACAATACTCCAAGGTTAAAGTCCACATTTCACACATTTCAGTGATGTCCACCAAAACCAGCAATGTCAGAGCCTTGAAGACATATTTTTGTCCTGCAAAAAGACCTAGGCATTTCCAGATATTTTTATTGAGGAAGTTCATTACTCTTCCTGACAGGTCAATCCATCTGTTGACTTCATGGTCTGAAAACCAAGAGGTATGAATTACATTATCAAGATATAATAAAATAATCAAGATAAAACTCTTGGTGACTTTGATGTTTTCACTGAAGCATATAACAACAGATAAGGATTGCCTTGAATACCCTCAAAGTGCTGGATCTTGGTCGTGGTCCAAGAAACCTCTGGACCCTAGGCCTTTGCCTTGGCTAAATGCATCAATAGCCTCAAGGGTCTCCAGAGGCTCACAATAAGATAGCAACTTCATCATCAAAGTCAAGATCAGAATTGTACCATGTCCAGTTCTTGCAAGGGCTGAATTGAGTCGATGCAAGAACAGAGGTTTGTCTAACTCCTGAATTCATAAGAAAGAAGCTTATTACAATTTACTATACTTTCATTACTGATACACAGGCTTGCTACTGGTCTAAGCCCATGACCAATCTTAGTGCTCTAAGGAGAGTCAAAGCACAAGGACACAGTCTACTGTTTTTTATGCCAACAGTGAATCCATATATAGCTAGTACTGTGCCTGGCATGCTGAGCAGTATAATACCTTAATGCTTGCTGCAGACCCAGCAATCCATTTCCTCTTCCAGAGAGGATATTGATCAAATAGAGCCTGACATTATAAATGATAAAACCAGATAATATAGTGATTACTATAGGATGGAATTTATTAATGGCATGTTTTGCACTTTAAATTGATTTCATTCAGTTTTTGGCCCTTTGAAAATAAATACATATTAAGGTTGTCACATTCTACATGAAAATACAAATCTACAGAAACTATTTGGGAAAACAGAAGAAAATGTTCAAGCAAGGCTGCCAAATCCCATCCTTTACTAAAACCCTCAAAGACAAACACACACAAAAAAAAGGTCTATCATGCACTTCTAAAAAATAAATAAATGGGATCCTTGTTATAAACAAAGCAATTATTCCTCAAAATAAAATGTACTTGGGAATCAGTTCTGGAAAAATGACAATTGGCTCTCTATCATTACGCATTACTGACGACCATGAAGAAAGATATACCTTTTTTTACGTACTACTGTCTTCCCATATTTATTCAGCATAAAGCATGCACTGAGTTATGCACATTTCCTAACATCCTGAGTCAATCTGAGCAGCACCAGATGTACAGAAACCAAAAATGATAATAGTAATTATAATTATCATAATAATAATAATAATAATAATAATAATAATAATAACAATAATAATAATAATAATAATAATAATAATAATAATAACAATAATAATAATAATAATAATAATAATAATCATAATCATTTAAAAAAAAAATAATAATAACAATAATATTTATGAGGATGCGGATGAGGATGAACTTCAGGGTGATCATGACGACGAGGATGGTGATATGGTCTATAATGATGATGATGATGATGATAAAGAAATAATTATTATTATAATAATAATAATGATAACAATAAAAATAGTAATCAAAGAGGTCAGTGATTTGCAATGTTTCAAAAAGGAAGAAAATGCACCCAAACCAACAAATTTTTTGGTTTTACCCTTGGCAAAAGTGTCTTCATCAAGATTACATATTTATGATTTTTTTTTTTCTTTTTTTGGGGGGTTATAAATGCATGAAGGAGACTTCCCAATCATGAGTACTTTTATACATGAACACAACAACTGTTAAGTAATTGAAGATATACCCTAATTTTACAGTCAGAAAATGACTAAAGATATTTTCATTTCTATTTTCAACAAATGGGAATAATCTATACTCTTAAAAAAAAAAAAAAGTGAAGTATTTTATACATTCATTGTTAGTACAGATCAACATCAACTTCGTTTTATTTGCAAAGTTTGCAAAATGTTTTTTTTTTTCTTTCTTTTTCCTTTAATACAAAACTAATTACAAAACCTAAATTCTATAAAAAAATAAATGTTTCCTTTCAACTCCCTTCACATTCGACATTCACACTTTGCTACAATATTTCTCTACACCTTAATCTTGAAAATAAATATTGTCACAATCTTGGGGAAAAAACAAATAAAAAAAAGTACATACGATGTCAACAAAACTGATGAGTCACTTGTTAACAGTTACTTCTGGCACAACTCACTTTGCTCATATTTGGCCTCTTAATAGCAGTACAAATGAAATTTCCCGCATCAATCAGTTTATCAAGGTCTACCCCAGTTTCGATTTGCAAGCCATTGAGCATATAGACAACATCTTCTGTTGCAACGTTGCCCGATGCGCCACTTGCATATGGGCAACCTCCCAGCCCGGCAACAGAAGCATCTACAACACTGATGCCCATCTGAGGGAAGAACAAAAATGAAATCACAAACTACTACAGGACAGTATATAAATATGTAGCTTTTGGTTTATAACATCTTACAATGCCTCTAAAAAATATAAAAGCCATAACATTATCATCAAAATGTAAATTAAATTCAACATGATATCTTAAACTCACATTCTGTATACAATTGCATCTCATCAACTCATTCAGTAACACAATAACAACAATAAAAAAAATACAAACAATTCTTAAAAATGTTCACATTCACACTCATACTTGGAACTCACACTTGCAAAAAACAACCACACACACACACAACCACACACACACACAACCACACACACACACAACCACACACACACACAACCACACACACACACAACCACACACACACACAACCACACACACACACAACCACACACACACACAACCACACACACACACAACCACACACAAAAAAATACAAACAATTCTTAAAAATGTTCACATTCACACTCATACTTGGAACTCACACTTGCAAAAAACAACCACACACACACACAACCACACACACACACAACCACACACACACACAACCACACACACAACCACACACAAAAAAATACAAACAATTCTTAAAAATGTTCACATTCACACTCATACTTGGAACTCACACTTGCACTCACACTCACCCTCACACGACCATGTGTACACTGGCACATGCATATACACATATGCATGGACACGCACACACACACACACACACACACAAAAAAAAAAAAAAAAAAATAATACCAAAAATAGTAGAAAAAGATATATGTTATTCATATAAGATCTAAACATTCATCATAAACAATTCGGGTTATGCTTAGGAAAAAAGCATACTGTACTCAAGGGATAACACACAGACCTTATGCAGCAGGCAGGCACTAGATCAATATAACTATTAATAATCAAAATGTACACCAACCTGAAGAGCAATAAGGATGTTGGGAAGCGCCTGGCCGTACGTGTCGTGGCAGTGGACAGCCAAAACCTCAGCTGGAAGAACCTTCAGGACTTCATCTAACATGTTCTTCATGCTGCCAGGAGTCCCAACGCCAATGGTGTCTCCGAGGGAAATCTCATAGCAACCCATCTCGTACATGGCCAAGGCAACCTAAGCAAATCATGGACAATCGCTGTATTTCTCTTTTTGTCGTCATCTAGTTTAGGATTCAACATTCTTATATCAATTGAAGAACATTTAAGTTTACATTTACTTATCTAAATATTACAAATGATTGGCACTTGGGTTTATTGACTTCACCAATGATTTTATGAAGTCATTGTTATTTATACATCTATTGGATAATTTGTGAATATTGCATATCAGATTTCAATGATATGAAATGGAATGACCTATGAATTACTTTCAAAGTAGCAATGGCAGTGTGAGAGTAACAAAAAAAAAAAAAAAAAAGTAAATCCAATTGCATACATGTACATGCCATGCCCACTGTGAGTTTACTTTATTAATTGTTTTTATACATAGATTGCTATTCTTGTACTAAGCCAACAATGAGCTAATTACTAGTAATGCCAGTCTCACCTGTTGTGTGTGTGTGTGTGTGTGTGTGTGTGTGTGTGTGTGTGTGTGTGTGTGTGTGTGTGTGTGTGTGTGTGTGTGGCGTGTGTGGTTGTGTGTGTGTGTGGTTGTGTGTGCGTGTGTGGTTGTGTGCGTGTGTGGTTGTGTGTGTGTGTGTGGTTGTGTGTGTGCGTGTGTGGTTGTGTGTGTGCGTGTGTGGTTGTGTGTGTGCGTGTGTGGTTGTGTGTGTGCGTGTGTGGTTGTGTGTGTGCGCGTGTGGTTGTGTGCGTGTGTGTTTGTGTGTGTGCGTGTGTGGTTGTGTGTGTGCGTGTGTGTGTGCGTGTGTGGTTGCGTGTGCGTGTGTGGTTGTGTGTGTGCGTGTGTGGTTGTGTGTGTGTGTGTGGTTGTGTGTGTGTGGTTGTGTGTGTGTGTGGTGGTGTGTGTGTGTGGTGTGGTGTGTGTGGTTGTGTGTGTGTGGTTGTGTGTGTGTGTGGTTGTGTGTGTGTGTGGTTGTGTGTGTGTGTGTGGTTGTGTGTGTGTATGTGTGTGGTTGTGTGTGTGTGTTGTGTGTGTGTTGTGGTGTGTGTGTGTGTGGTTGTGTGTGTGTGTGGTTGTGTGTGTGTGTGGTTGTGTGTGTGTGTGTGGTTGTGTGTGTGTGTGTGGTTGTGTGTGTGTGTGGTTGTGTGTGTGTGTGTGTGTGTGTGTGGTTGTGTGTGTGTGTGTGTGTGTGTGTGTGTGTGTGTGTGTGTGTGTGTGTGTGTGGTTGTGTGTGTGTGTGGTTGTGTGTGTGTGTGGTTGTGTGTGTGTGTGGTTGTGTGTGTGTGTGGTTGTGTGTGTGTGTGGTTGTGTGTGTGTGTGTGGTTGTGTGTGTGTGTGTGGTTGTGTGTGTGTGGTTGTGTGTGTGTGTGGTTGTGTGTGTGTGTGGTTGTGTGTGTGTGTGGTTGTGTGTGTGTGTGGTTGTGTGTGTGTGTGGTTGTGTGTGTGTGTGGTTGTGTGTGTGTGTGGTTGTGTGTGTGTGTGGTTGTGTGTGTGTGTGGTTGTGTGTGTGTGTGGTTGTGTGTGTGTGTGGTTGTGTGTGTGTGTGGTTGTGTGTGTGTGGTGTGTGTGTGTGTGTGTGTGTGTGTGTGTGTGGTTGTGTGTGTGTGTGTGTGTGTGTGTGTGTGTGTGTGTGTGTGTGTGTGTGGTTGTGTGTGTGTGTGTGTGTGTGTGTGTGTGTGTGTGTGTGTGGTTGTGTGTGTGTGTGTGTGGTTGTGTGTGTGTGTGGTTGTGTGTGTGTGTGGTTGTGTGTGTGTGTGTGGTTGTGTGTGTGTGTGGTTGTGTGTGTGTGTGTGGTTGTGTGTGTGTGTGGTTGTGTGTGTGTGTGTGGTTGTGTGTGTGTGTGTGGTTGTGTGTGTGTGTGTGGTTGTGTGTGTGTGTGGGTGTGTGTGTGTGTGGTGTGTGTGTGTGTGTGTGTGTGTGTGTGGTTGTGTGTGTGTGTGTGTGGTTGTGTGTGTGTGTGTGTGTGTGTGTGTGTGTGTGTGTGGTTGTGTGTGTGTGTGTGGTTGTGTGTGTGTGTGTGGTTGTGTGTGTGTGTGTGGTTGTGTGTGTGTGTGTGGTTGTGTGTGTGTGTGTGGTTGTGTGTGTGTGTGTGGTTGTGTGTGTGTGTGTGTGTGTGTGTGTGTGTGTGTGTGTGTGTGTGTGTGTGTGTGGTTGTGTGTGTGTGTGTGTGTGTGTGTGTGTGTGTGTGGTTGTGTGTGTGTGTGTGGTTGTGTGTGTGTGTGTGTGGTTGTGTGTGTGTGTGTGTGTGTGTGTGTGTGTGTGTGTGTGTGTGTGTGTGTGTGTGTGTGTGTGTGTGTGTGTGTGTGTGTGTGTGTGTGTGTGTGTGTGTGTGTGTGTGTGTGTGTGTGTGTGTGTGTGTGTGTGTGTGTGTGTGTGTGTGTGTGTGTGTGTGTGTGTGTGTGTGTGGTTGTGTGTGTGTGTGTGTGTGTGTGTGGTTGTGTGTGTGTGTGTGTTGTGTGTGTGTGTGTGTGTGTGTGTGTGTGTGTGTGTGTGTGTGTGTGTGTGTGTGTGTGTGTGTGTGTGTGTGTGTGTGTGTGTGTTGGAGAGAGAGAGAGAGAGAGAGAGAGAGAGAGAGAGAGAGAGAGAGAGAGAGAGAGAGAGAGAGAGAGAGAACCAAGCACCTGTTACTTTTTGGGGAGGAGTACAACAAAAGCTATTTTATAGTTCCCCCTGTAGTTTTCTGTATTATTACAGTTCTGCAGGTCTTGCTTGCTCCACAGGACTCTGCATAGTGCTGGAAACTGGGAGCACCTCTTACCAAGCCCCACAAAATGTTTATCAAGTATATGTTATTATTAATACAAGCATTATATCAGAATTACTATTAAAAGCTATTTGAAATACATGATAAAGCTTTTATTTTACTATATGACATAAGTAACATACATAAATATAGTTTTTAAAGACTACTGCACCATTTCAAGAGGTCTGTTCCCACAGTTTTTATAATGTATTATTACAGTTTTCATAAGAACTTAAATTTGGCTCTGAACCCCTACGATCATCATGAAAAATTTGGCTTAAGGGGCAGGCGACGTGAACAAGCCGTCATGGGAAAATCTGGATGCGGGCTGGGGTCACACTAACTTGCTGTCATGATCATTTCGTCTGAAGTTTGTTATCATACAATGGAAGTGAAATTTTAACATTTATCCAGCTTTTATAAAGAATAAAATCTGCATCATTCAATTAGATTGAGGTTAGACGAGATGGCTGGAGATTTGTAATGTGTCTGAAATCAGGAAATATACAATACCACTCGACTTAATTACTTAAGTTCAAAATGCCACTCCTCATGACCTATCAGCATAAATGGTATCACACAAATAACGAAAGAGAGTAATGAAAAAAAGAAAAAAAAGAAAGAAAGAAGTGAACAAATTCACAGATAAATAAATAAAGAAAGAAAATACAAAAGGAAGGGGAAAAACGAATCATATAATAATCAAATAATAAGAAATCATACATACCTTTGCCACAGCCTTGGGATCGACAGGGCCTTCATAGGGACACCCACATACACAGGAGACGTAACCCCTTACACGAATCCCAGCCTCCCTTGCAGCATCCATTACAGCTTGAAATCTTTGTAAGGATTCGGCAATGCTGCAATTTATATTCTTTTTGCTAAATGTCTCCGAGGCAGCTCCAAAGATCGCCACTTCCTCACACCCTGCTGCTACCTGTAAGAAGTTTTTTTTTTGTATTGATGGACTGCTGAACGTATGAACATATGAATGAATGTCTTTATACACATTTAATTAATTATATCCCCAATATATTAATAAAAAAAATAAAAAATACACATTTAATTCAATATATCCCAAATATATTAATAAAAAAAAAAAAAAAAAAAAAAAGACAATGTAAATTCTGTGTCTGTTTAGAGAACATCTTTTACAGGGCTGTTTATTCTGATGGTTTGTAGAAATAACAAATATATTATCATTATCATTATCATTATCACTATTATTATTATTATTTTTATTATTTTTACTATTATTACTATTACTACTACTACTACTATTATCATTACTATTATCATTACTATTATTATTATTATATTATTATATTATTATATTATTATTATTCTTATTCTTATTCTTATAATTATTTTATCATCATTATCATCATCATCATCATCATCATCATCATCATCATTACATTATATTATTATTATATTATTATTATTATTATTATTATTATTATTATTATTATTTTTATTATCATTACTATTTTCTTTTTCTTTCTTTTTTCTTTTTTTTAGAAAATATTACCAGGTGGGTAAAGTAAGCATGAAGAATCTATTTACCTATTTATCTATTCATCAATTTTTTATCAGACATGAAGCCTTGGAAATCAGTAATTGTTGCATTCATCACTATTCAATAAATACTACTACTAAATACTACTGACCCAATACCGATAAAGATGGCATGTGTGTACATCCCATGCCCACTGTGAATTTAGATTTTTGTCTTCACATACAGATGGCTCTACAAGTGCTTAGTCACCAAGAGGTCAGTTACTAGTCATACCTATCTCACCCTTTTTCCTTGATTTTTGGAATTGTTCTTTTTAATTTAAATTCCTTTTAACGTTGCTAATATCATAAACATTATAATGTATATAGAGACAACAGTACTGATATTAACCCCTTTGCTCTGGATGGCCATCAGATAATTTTAAAATTTGGTTCAAAGGGGGGGGTGGGGGTGACAGCATCATGGGAAAATCTGGCTGCGGGCAAAATGATGCAAAGTTTCACATTTCATCTGAAGGCCGGGTTGATGGGAGAGGCTCACCATGAGTGCAGAAACCTCTTCGGAGGGATCAGACTCATTTGGCAAATTTTGTATTATTCCCATCAAGGAACAAGTGTGGAATGTAATGTCTGTGAGCCATGACTGGAAGAGCACCAGCTCCATGGAAGACACCATTTCCGTGCTCAGCATTGTACTCCTGGCACAGTGACCGGTGGCACAGGTTGTATTATAGATAAATGAATATTGCAATAAAAAAAAAAAAAAAATTATATAACAAAATGTTTACTATTGTAGACTACCTGAAGAGATGATATGGGGATTGTCCAAAGAAATCACTCTATTAGCATATGGATAATGCAAATCAAATTATAAATATGGACATTGAAAAATAGTAAAAAAGCTAAAAATGCTTATGCATAAAAAGAGAAAATAACATTGCAAATAAGAGGCATAGAGTCCTGTCACCACACATGAGTGTTCGCATGCGGCCACCTGCAAGCCACACACCAGGCAGAGCAGCCACACACACAAGTCTAATGCCCAGATTTTTTATCGTGTGATCGCCATGATACAACTGGATTTAAGGGGTTCAAAGCAACAGAAAAAACAACAACAACTGAAAACTCATTTAAAGCAGACATCAGGTATTTATGTACAGTCAGAAAAATAACTATTGCTACCTTTACTTTTGGTCAATGAGGAACTGAACCCTTCCATCTGTTAATCCCAGATTACGGTACTAACTACCTTGCCTCACTTTTCCTTTTTTTCTGACTGTACATCTACTATTTGAGCCCTAGGAGGCTTAACCATTGTGGAGACACCTATGTGTAAAGATATTTCACTGAACCAAACTATGGGCAATGTTACCCGTTTTAGGTGGCATTGGGCCAAAGAAAACCAACACAAATCAATAACAGAGACACTTCTAAAACCATTTAATTTTCACTGATCTTTTGTTCCCACACATTTCTGTCTTATCTGTACTTACTGCAGCCTGAAATCCCTTCAGATTGGGGGTCAGTACAGGATAGGAGACACCACTAAAACGTTTAATTCCAGTTAACACTTCGCTGTGATCTGCCATTTGTGGGACCCATTTTGGAGATACAAAGCTGAAAAAAAAAAAGAAGAATCTGAATTCAGGAAAGGATAGAATATTTATAAAGATTGTGATAATACCATGAATATTCCTTCCATAGACTTTACACATTCATGCAAACAAACACACAGAAACACATGCATGTGTGTTAACAAACAAAAAAAAAACACACACACACACACACACACAAATATATATATATCACATGCAAACAAACATATGAACACACACACACATCCATGCACACATACACACACCTACCCACACACAAACACTTGCATGCATGCACACATATACACACACATGTACACACACACACTCACACATATGCACAAATGCACACTCATATAAAATAATTTGCCACATATATACTGTACCTGGTCACCTCAACAGCCTTGTGTCTAGGTGAAGACCAGTATATTAATAAATTTATTTTTTATATCTGTTGGTAGAAGGGCTTTTTCGTTTTGCAGTTCATATCATCTATGACAATCTTGACAGACACGTACACAACCACACGAAAATACACTCACACACACACATCATGCACACGCACCTCACACTCACATGGAGAGTTGCACGCACACCAATGCACACACAAACACAACATAACTTGTCACATGTATACTGTACCTGGTCACCTCTACAGCTTTGTGTCCAGCTCGAGACAGCATATTAATAAATTCAATTTTTACGTCTGTTGGCACGAGGGCCTTTTCATTTTGCAGTCCATCCCGTGGGCCAACTTCGACAATCTTGACTTCTTTAGGGTACTGTGACTGCAACTGCGCCCCTCGGATCTGTTGGATACATTTTTTGATAGCTGTATGTCTTTTATAATAATGAAATTTCTCCACTTGAATGGATCTATTGGTTGAATTTATGACTTTTACAATATGAAGACATCACATGGCTTGCACGTTGCTGTGTCTCCCATCAAAAGAAGAAATATAGTTCAAGGAAAATCTATGATCACACACCAATATTATTAAATCAGCAAAAAAAAAAAAAAAAAAAAAAAAAAAAAAAAAAAAAAAATTATTATATATCAATAACACAAATCCATGCATCTAAGCTAACAACGATGAAAACTAGTGAGTGCAAGAAAACAGACATCCACCTTCAAAACACAATTTCTGGGATAAAAGGAAAAGCCATTTATCTATCTTCACAACTTGGATGTAAAAATGTGATAAAAGAAGTGCAAGTTATGGGATTCATTTTTTTTTCTTACCTCTACATACTGTGATTTTCCAAATGCAAGCTAAAAGGGGGCATACAGTAACAGTTAATTAATTTAAGATAATAATTCTTAGTTTAAATATAATTTTCAAAACCTGTGGCCACAAAAAGAAAAAAAAAATTACACAAAGATACTACATACTCTGAACTGGAGACCATAATCTTAACCCATTCGCGATGGGCATGTCACGTATCCACGACATGCCCACTGTGAGTTTACTTGTTTAATTGTTTTAACACATAGATGGCTACATTTGTACTAAAACACTAATGAGCCAATTACGAGTACTGCCTGTTTTGCCCATTTACCCTTTTCTTTAATTTACGAAAATATTTTACGTTATCTTATTTTGCTATTACTATTATTTGTAACATTATAGTAATTATAATGTTTAAAATAAAAATAACACCCTCGATATTCACAGCACTAGTAAAAAATACATTTTCCCGCCAATTCAAGGAAAGGTGAAATCAGGTAAGGCATAGCCATCTATGTATAGACATTTCACAAAAAATATAAAAAATGAGCGCAGCATTTTCCCCTTTTTTGTTCATTTTCCCCGTTGCGAATGGGTTAAAAAATTATTTCACTGTTCAAGTTTTCTGGCTGTACAATGAATAATTCATGTTTCTAGCAGAACTTAGTACCTCATATGGTTCTTATAGGTTCCTTGTTGATGTAGAACATTTCAAATGAAAGCTAGCAGTGAGTGGCCATATATCTCTAAAGAACTGGTTCTTAATCCTTGGGTTGCGACTCAAAGTTGGGTCACGAAGCCAATTCAAAAGGTCACCAAGAATATGTGCACAATTTTTTCCCAATATCCTATTATCAAAAAATTAATCCTGTGTATAGGATGCCTAAACTAATTAACATCAAAGGCTATGGGAATGATAGAGACAAACAGTTTAACTGAAATGAAATAGTCTAAATCTACTCAAATTTATGAAGAAAATAGGTCCCCATGGTCAATCTGGACAGGATTTTGGGTCATAGCCAAATATTATCTAAGGCCAGATATTATCTAAGGGAACGACTGGCATGCTCCTTGATGAAGGATATGCCTCCTCCTTACATAACAAAGAAGGAGTTCTGAATATATAACTATGAAGCAGATGGCACAGCACAACACTATTTCAGGCTTTTTATTCCTGAAACATGAAAACTAAATATTCCCCTGAAGCCATTGAAAACACAAATGCTAATTCTGGGGTAATTCATAGATTTTTGTTTAGTAATGAGAGAATATTTTCAGCAATAAGAATTTAGTCTCCATGGTTAATTAAGTATGACCTTTGAAGAAAATTTATCACACTTTTTCTTGTGAGGCACTATATAAGAGCAAATATATAAATTAACCAGTGATTTAGTTTAAGACTGATGATAACTAACAATGAAAAAACAAAAAACAAAACAGTAATGTATATACAAAGGTAGAATGAAATGAATGCATCACAAGAATTTCTCTATTTTCGATTTGTCGGATGAGGAGTCTCAGTGGCTCAAAATACTACTATTATTTAATCCAACCTTCTCTCTGTGCTCCATTTCATACATGACATGATAATCTTAAAATGTCTAATCTAATTACTGTTAATCATGAACATCCCCAAATTATGTCAAAACTGACTACAATTAGCAAAGATGGAGCTGAGCTTTCCTTGGTCTTTTGTAGCCATTATGTAAAATGATATCACATATATAGTCACATAGACCCTATATATGTGATATGACTAGTATAACCAAGGTGACAAACATGAGTCATTCAACAGTGATATGACTTGCTAAATATAAAAATTCACAGTCTTATCATAAGATTAGGAATGCTGCGTATGCTGTTTGTTATTTGTAGAAACTCTTCTATAAATATCTTTTCCTTTATCATGAAAATCCAATGCAAGAAATATGTATCCCACTGAAATAAAGTAGCTGTTTAAGCCACAACTTGAGATATAAATTTCTGGAGGTAAAGCTTTCCCTTAATCTTGAAAATACAGACTCAGTGTATTGAGAGGTTTAGACTTCATTAAAGATATGAAAAGTAACAATAACTGAAGTTGATGTTGATGCTCATAGTATTGCAGGGAGACATCTAATAATCTACAGCTTCCACCTACAAGACTTATCCTCACCAATTTCCCCTACGTGCTATGAATAGCGGGGATTCTAATCATGGCACCAAAAGGACCTAAACGCTAAACACTAGATCAGTACCTGGGCACTTTAGCCCACAGAGCCTTTGAAAATAAGATTTACACAACAAAGAAATTTTGGTTTATTTCATCAAGAGTCCACATTGACTAATATGTGGCAAAAAAAAAAAAACAAAAAAAAAAAAAAGAAGAAGTCAATGAACTTGATGAATCAGAAATCTCCGAGCTTACTTAATGTGTTGAGTGCAAGAAACCAAAGTCATGTTAATTCCTCCTTGTCTTTGCACTGCTGAGAATCTACCTTTTGGGAGAGAATATCTTTAATAATATTTATCTCTGAAACTCCTTTACACTACTGTTACTGTATAATTTTCTAGTGTGTAAAACTATTTCCTTTGGCTGTAACATCAAATGTACTTGAACATAATCATTTCTTTGAGTAAACCACAATTGCAGTTATAGTTTAACTTTTCCTTTGTCTAACAGTCAATAACTAATCAAGAATGAGCTTAAAATCCAAAATGGCAAACAATTAGATAACCTATCTATCACTGGACTTGAACCGATTGGTCTAGGCTTGTAAACCTCCTCGGCAATCTAATATCATATTTGGAATCAGTTTTAACTCTGTCTCATCCGGACTTGCATGTTTCTTTGGTTACCAAAGGGTAGGTTATACTGCCCGACACAAATCGTCATTTGGCTATAAGAGGTTATGATCAACTTTTATTGTGTGAACACAACATTTTAATTTTTGGGACATTCAATTAATATTACTCTTACAGTAAAATAAAAATAAAAATAAATAAACTTTAAATACTAGGTCACATAATGGTAATGCTTGAACCTAGAAATTCGACCATCGTAAGTCCCCTAATTACCATGGCCTCTGCCCTTTCGGCACTTTGGCAAAACCCATCAAACCTCCACCAAATATAGTTTATTATAGCAATATAGTACTTGGATTAGGCTTATTTGACAGCAACTACCAGGGTGTTGTACAAGATATATATTGTCAGAACATACAGGATTGGTTCAAGGTTAATCATACTATTAATGTTACCCCTAAAATCAAAACACAAGTAAAAACATCTTCTAATAGTTAATCTTCTACAAGTTTCTTGATAGGAAGTTCTAATAGGTTGTTCCATCAATGCATCCACGTCTTTGCTACAAAATAAAAGTTATTGCGAAGGCTTTTGTTCTTCAAGTAGCATCATTCTAGCAAAAGCAAACCTTATTTTTTCCCGCAACAGGAAGCTACCTTCGAGAGAAAACCTTGACCTATCGTATATACAACCAAATCCCCTTTATTTGAACACTATCCTTAAAACCCCTTGAGTGCCCAAAGCCCTGAGCCTCAGCATCCTCCTGAACTCACCGCAGAAGTGCCATAGGTCCTGCAGAAGGTCTTGAGAGCCGAGATAACATTCACACGGCACACCAGCAGCGTCGCCATGGTGGGCCGGCGGGGTCGTCTGCTCGCGCGTCGTCCGCCCGCGACGAGAGGCGACCCGGGCCCTCCCCGCCCGCAGGTCTCAAGGGGGGCTAATAATACCTCATCTTCTTCTTTTCCTTCTTCCTTTCCTTTTTCTGTCTTACTTGTCTCTTGTTCCTCATTTTCCTTTTCCAATTGTTTTTCTCTCTCCACTTCTTTTTCTTTCATATCCACAGAGGGATTAAGAGGTATATGACTCGCAGTGAGTGGGGGAACACTTGCTATTGGTAGGGAAATGTATACTTACTTTAGAGAGGGGAAAGTACACTAACTGTTTTCGAAATAGAGTTGGTGACGGGGAATGCGAATTAGGGTTTTATTTTCGGGGGAACGCTATTATGGAATAAAGTGGATGTTTATCGCATGCTCTAGAAGTTCGTGAACGCAAGGTTATAGTGGGACTGGAATTTTCCAAAACTCTTTCCTACTTTCACTTTAAGGTTTTCGCAATGTCCTGAAAGTTAGAAAATATGATTAGAAGTCCCATTTCTCCTTTTCTACTTTTTCGTTGTCAATGCCACTAAAGCAATCATAAATCACGTGTCAACTCACACCCAAAGAGATAACCCCACTTCAATAAAAAAAAAATATATAAATAATTTCCCTTTATACAGAAGGAGAAACAACAGAGTGTCCGTGCCGTGTGTTGCCTAAATATTGAGTGGCTATGGATAGGACACCTGTCTGTGCGTCAGTCTGTCTTCTCAAGGACGAATTCCCTTATTCTGAAAGTACCGCTACCAAAACCTGTAAAACTAGTTTTTTAATCTCAAGCCTTTTTGTACAAGGATATTCGATATAAATAGATATACTGTAAAAGTCACTGCTCACCCTTAGATTAGGTTGGAATAAAGGTGATAGTATCAGGTTTTGGTAACAGCGCACACCATAGATACATGTACACCTGCTGGTCTGTATGGCTACATCTACTCGCAGTGTTACTAGTCAGTATCATTTTGTTTCTTTTTTCCTTTTTTTCGCGCAGTATAACGATAATAATCACCACTATCATTCCATCATTCATGTCGTCATTATTATCCTTAGTACTATCATAATTATTCCTAGTTGTATTTTTACTATTGTTTTTGTCATTATCATTGTTTTTGTTCCTATCATTACTAGTAGTAGAAGAGGAATCAATAGTATTGGTATCGTTATCAACTTTATCTTTAAACGAGATTATTGTTATTATCATTATCATTGTTATCATTACTATCATCATTATTATCACCATTGTTTTTGTTGCATTATTGCTATCATCATGATCATTGCTACTGTTATCATTTTCGCAACTATCATTTTATCATTGCTATCATTATTACTATCATTAATATTACTATTATTATTACTATCATCATCATCATCACATCATTATCATTATTACTATTATTATTACTATTATTATTATTATTATTATTATTACCATTACTATTACTATTATTATTATCATTATTACCATTACTATTATTTTTATCATTATTACTATGACTAGCAGTAGTAATAATTTCATTATCATAGTTAATGTGATTGTTATTGTTATAATCATTACTATTATTTCCATTATTATTATTAGTAGTAGTAGTATTATAATTATAATAATAATTGTTATCATTATTATTATTATTATCATTATTATTGCTATTATCACTATTGCTAGTAGTAGTAGTAGTAATAGTAGTAGTAATATTATCATTATAAGTTATTATCATCATTATTATTATCAATTATTATCATCATTATTATTATCAATTATTATCATTATCATTATTATTATTACAATCATTATCATAGTTATTATTATAATTATTATTATTACTATTATCATTATCATTATTACTATGATTATCTTTATTATCATTATCATCATTACGATTATCTTTATTATTACTATCATTATTATCACTATCATTATCATCCTTATTGTTACCATTATCATTATCATAATTATTATCATAATTATTACCATAATTACTGTTATTATATTATCATCATTATTATTTATATTATCATTATTATTGTTTTCCTCCTCATTTTTATTGACTTTATTATCATTATTATTGATTTTATCACATTTATTATTATTATCATTATTATTATTATTATTATGATTATCATCATCATTATTATTATGATTATCATTATCATTATTTGTCATTATTATTATATTTATGACAATTGTTTTGTTATATTATTAGCATTATTATTATTACAATCATCACTGTTAGTATTACTATTATCATTATAATTTGCATTATCATTATAATTTGCATTATCATTATAATTTGCATTATCATTATAATTTGCATTATCATTATTATTGTCATCAGTATTTTTATCACCTTTGTTGTTATTATTATTAGTATTGGTATTGTCAGTCATAATATTGTTGCCATTATCATTATCATCATTATCATTACTGTCACCATTAAATATTATTATTATTATTATTATATTATTATTACTGTTATCATTATTATCCTTATTATTATCATTATTATAATCATCGTTATTATTACTGTTATTATCATTATTATTATCACTGTCATTATCATTATCATCATTATTATTATCATTATTGTTATTATCATTATAATAATAACAATTATTATCATTATAGTTATTGTTATTATTATTATTGTTATTATTATTATTGTTATTATTATTATTGTTATTATTATTATTGTTATTATTATTGTTGTTATTATTATTATTGTTATTATTATTGTTATCATTATTGTTAATATTATTATTGTTATCACCATTATTATCATTATTATTACTATTATTATTGTCACGTAACCCACCTCTTTCCTATGCCCAGTGTGGGGCGGGTCATGCACATAGACCGGTCCAAGTACTAGGTGTTTCACACAACTTACAATGTGCCTGGATATTGCCTTCAGCGTCCACGGGATTCATTGAGAAAAACGGTTCACATCGGGGAATGGTGGTCACTCCACACACACACAGACATAGCTTCAGCACATACTTATACTCTTCCTATGACCCAACACAATCACGCAGTTACTCTTCCTTAGGGAGATGAATTAAGTGCAAGTCACAGCTGCGGCCACAGAATACGCTCTCGCTCACTGATCCCTTTTTCGCACGCCCCGCCAGTCAGTCACACTCGGGCAGCCAATCACCGCGCCGGAGTCTCGCGCCACGCTGCGGCCAGCCAATCTCGCAACAGTCGATTTGGCGCATTTTTTCATCGCCACCAACATACACATACTTATAGTTACAAATACATTTCTGTAACACTATCCTTCCCCATTGAAATAGTCGACCCGATTTACTACATACAGGTCATGAAATAAAGTGAAATGAACTGCATAAGAATGCATAGATTTCCTTGCAGAGAATAAAGCACTATTAGCAAAAGAAAATTTTAAATCATCCTACATACAGGTAATAAAATAAAGTGATATAAACAGCATAAGAATACATGGAAATCCAAGGAAAGAACAAAGCAACATTTAAAAGAAATGTATATAACTGTTTACTTTCTTCATAGTCGGCCAGCCACACAAGAGGCCGCCTTTGACGCCGTGACCTGACTGCTCCGCAAGTGTCAGCCACCACCAAACCTCCTATGCATTCGTTAACTCCAATGTCACTATCACGGTCATCATCATCCTCAGTGTTAGTATCACCGTTCACAGCACCATCACCTCCCACACTAGTGTCACTGTCACAAAGCATCGCACCGTCAATCGCTCCCCCCTTCAATACCGCTGTCATGGTCGCCAACCCGAGAGCCCTATGTGAACACACCCTCCCCAGACTATCGCCATAGTCTGTCCACGTGGACCACCTTGGTTCTCCGGCTGGATTCCGCAGGTGCGAAGGGGTAGGTGACGGCAGATATCATCTCTATCACGGTGCACAGCCCCTCCCAGGGACTCTGGAGCTTAGGTGACTTCCCAGACCTTCGGAGTGGGTTGTGCAGCCACACCTGGTCCCCGGGGCAGTACGCTGCGTCCCTAGCCCGTTCGTTATACCGCCGCTGCATCGCCTGCCCTGCCATCTTAAGGTACTGACTTGCTCGGCACATGGTCTCCTCCATGCGACGCTGCAGGGTCCACACATACTCAGTGAGCGGTGCAGCCAGTCCAGTCTGTGGCTTTCCTGTTGTGAGGTCGGCGGATCTCACGGCCAAACATCAGACGAGATGGCGTGAACCCCGTGACCTCGTGTTCAGCTTCCCGGTACGCCATCAACATGTACAGGACCCAGGGTGCATGTGCAAACACGCCGCCGCAGCTCCTCCATTGCCCTCTTGATCCCTAGGTGGCCGCTGGTCTTCCCAGCATCCATCTCTCTCAGCAGTTCCTCACATCGAGACAGTGGCGCCACTATTATCCACTGTTGCTTTCCAGTAGCAGCATCCAATCAACTGCTGTAATATGCTATACTGCAAGTACAATACCTTCCACTGATCCACAAGGCACTTGGTGACTGGGCTTTCCAGGTATACGGCCTCCCTTGCCTGCTTCTAGCCACTGAATAACTGATGTTCACAGGGATAGCGGGGACCAGATCCTGGTCCTTCCACTGGTCTTCCTTCCACCTCACGAACCACCAACCTCCAACAGGTGATCTCAGAGAGCAGTGAACACAGGTTCACAAGGATGGCGGGTGAAGTTATTAGCATTATTGTGAACACATCCAGTCTGATACCAAGCCATCTCGCCAACTGGCCCTCCGGTTCTTTCAAGGTCTTTAACCATCACTGGGCAGCATGGTCTGTATGGATGGTACACTGCCAGCTCCATGTGAGTAATGCTGTAATTTTTCTCTGGTTTGGAAAATTGGAGCAGTCTTTGAGCTGTGACAAGACCACACCGACGCCTTCCTGACATCTATGTCCAGGATGTAGGAGAGGCTGGGATCTGGGTATGGTAATACTGGTGCCTCTACCAAAGCTCACTTCAAGGCTGTAAAGGCTTTCTGACATGCCTCGCCCCACACAAAGCTAGCTCCCTTTCTAGTCAGCTGATGCAACAGCGTGGCTATAGTGGTAAAACCTGGCATAAACCTCATGTAGTATGTGTACAGCCTCAGGAAGCATCTAAGCTCTTTTACATTCCTTGGCACTGGCCAGTCTTCCACTGCCGACACTTTCAGTGGGTCTGTCCGCATCCTGTGTCTGCCCACCACATGTTCCAGAATCGGTACTTCTGTATGGAAAAGGGTGCATTTCTTGGGGTTGAGCTTTAAGTTGGCAAATTTGAGACGACATAGCACCTATGCCAGGTGCTCCAGCTCCTCCTCGAAGGTTCCCAAACACCAACACAGTGTCCAGATATACCAAGGCCACCTTCCACTGCAACCCCTCCAGTACTCATTCCATTAGGTGTTCAAAACATCCATTACAAAGACCAAAGTCCCTGATCAAAGGAGAAAGCAGGCTTCTCATTATCTTCCCCCGCCACTTCCACTTGATGGTACCCAGATTTGAGGTCCAATGTGGTAAACCATTGAACCCCAGTGAGGGCATCCACTGTGTCGTCAATGCGAAGCACGGAATAGGCATCGGTGACGGTGATGAGAGTTCGGTAGTCCACACAAAAGTGTTTACTGCCGTCCTTCTTTGTCACTAGTATCACTGGGGAGCACAATGGACTGTCTGAATGTTCTATAATACCAACCGCCGCCATCTCCTGCACTGTGTGCTGCATCTCCTCTCTCTTTGCAAGTGGTACCCTACAATGTGGCTGCTTGATGGGGGGATTCTCACGGGTGTAAATGTGATGTTTCATCATTGAGGTGCGTCCTAAGTCCATATCCCCCTGGCTGAACACGTCTGCATATTGAATAAGCACCCACTGCACTCTCATTTCCTGCTCACTAGTTAGGTGCTTGACACTTCACTGCATCAGGTCCTCCCCATGGCTGGCAACTGCTTCCTGTTGCAATACCAGTTTTGCCTCCTCTCCTTGTCATGCCCTTAGGGTGTCCTGTGTTAAGATGGAGGAGGTAGTAGTGATTGTCACAGTGGACGAAGTGGTAGTAGTGGAGGTGCAGTTGTGGTCTCATCACAAGTGTGTTGCCTGCTCACAGTCTCCCATTTCCTTCCTTGTTTCGGATCCTAGGGCATGTTCCCCTAGGATCAGAGGAACCTCATGGTCTCTTGCTGTCATCCCTCTTCTTCGGAAATCTACACATACCTCCACACATGTCAGGTAGTCCAGCCCGAGCAAGCAGTCACAAGTAACGCCCCATAATTTCTGGTCAGCCCTCGGAGCAACACAGGATGCAACCAAATCTTCCCTGACAAATGTCACCTATGATCCATCTGTCTACCACCATCTCCACACGGTGCCTGTTGATCCAGCCAGCCACTCTCTTGGCTGTGGGTGTCACCACCTGCTGATACCTTATGCTGGGGTGATATGATGTCTTGCTGGGTAGCTGCCCCTGCTCCCAGCTGAGCTATGTTTCCTGTCACACTCGGTCGCTGCTTCGGTCGCTGGCACTCCTTACTCAAGTGACCCTCATCCCCGCATGCCTAGCAACAAGATTGAAAGATTGAGCGGCGGTAATCCTCCATCGAGCGAGACCTGCTGACACCGCTGTTACACTGGTTCCTCCGGTGTCCCTTCTGCCTTCATCTGGAAAGACATCATAGTTTGTTCTTCTCCTGGAGGGAGGGGATTTCCCAGCCTGGATTTTCCTCACCTGTATGTGGCTGGGGCTACTCAGCATCTCTCCCTCAAAGCTAGGTGTAGGGTAACTCGGGGTTGAGGTGAGCAAGAAAGCCGCATGCGCCAGTGCTTCCTGCACGTTGTGCAACCCTGTGCAACGTTGTGCAATATGAACCTGAAGCTGTTTGTCATTCAGTGCATCCACAAAGCTGTCCTTGGCCAGCATGTCAATGGTCTCTTCTGTGGCCACTGGATATGCTCCCCGCACCAGCACTTCTGTATCCTGTACCAGCTGTGGAAGGGGCTCGTCCTGTCTCCTTGTCTGTGTCTTGAGATGAGCCCAGTACACCTCTGGTTGCTTGCAACAGCCAATGCGGCCTTGCAGGGCCCTCACAACGCAGGCCTACGACTGCATTTGGGCGGCAGTCAAGTGTTCAAACACTTCCACAGACTAATGACAAGCTGGTATGCCTTTTTCTTCATCATCCCAGCCTTGCCTCCTAGCTGCAGTCACAAATTGCATGGAACTTTACCATCATACTCAGCTATTCTTTCGTCGATCGTGGCTGCCCGTGCCACACC
>NC_061860.1:13333676-13341176 GCF_019202785.1 Penaeus chinensis
TTGGAGCCACAGGAGTATCTGGCCTAGCATGGTCTCGTAATGTGCCAAAGGTTATTAAGTTTTATTGTGTTAAACATATGAAAATTTACAAAGGATTGTATTATTTTTGTGGTATTATTTTTATGGAATTTATATTGCATATTATTATTGTTATTATTATTATTTTTTTTTTACTTCCAGGCAGTGGTTGTGATCAATGACCAGTTGCCAGCAGCAACACAGAGAATAACAGAAAATGCTGCCTCAAATGGATTAACAGTTGAAGTTACAACTGAAGATGTTAGCGTCCTGTTACATAAGAGGACATTTGACTTTATGTGAGTAACAAATCTTTGTGTACTTTATTTTCAGATACCTACTTTCAAGTTCCAAATGCCACCTATACAGGCCATGATGACAACAGATGCTGCTTTCTGTTTTGTGTAGTGTGTAACCATGCATTTTTATGGCATTAGATATTTAGGTACAGCCTTCTAAAGCCAGACTTATCTGACTTAGCCCTTATTCTTTTTTGATACTTTTATTGAAAAAAGAATAAGCTTGTTCTGAAAGAAAGGGGGAAAAAACATAATTTTTATCTTTTGGAGGAAAGCCTTGAGATAAACCCAAATAATCATTCATTGCATCATGTAAGGGAAAATAAATAAATTTAGTCATTACTTATTAAACAATATTTTTTTGTTTCTTTTCTCAGTGATAGTGCTTTTTGTTGATAAAATCATAATAACAGACTTTATTGCCATATGAAATGTTGCTGTCATTAGCCAAGGTGTTTTTGAAATGTTTCTTCAGGGTTGGTGACTTTTTTTTTATTAGTAACAAAAAAGGTGTATCCCTATAGGTAGCTTGTTAATTTGCTGGAAAGTGATGTGTGGTCATGTACCTATGACACACAGAAGTGGTTGTAGAACAGCTACAATCACTTCTTTGATTTCTTTGCTTGCAATAGTTGTTGATTCTCAGATAGAGTACCAGACGAGGCAAACTAACTTTGGCATATGATTGCACATAAAGTCATGATCTGCATTTTTTTAATAGAAGCTACAAATTCTGTACTTTCCTTGTCAAACATTTGTTGAGATTCGTTTACTGGTTAGATCCAGGTAAGTGAAGATTATATTTTTTATATGATTATTTGTAGTCAGAAAACTTGCCACGCAATCTTGCTGCTACAAAGACATCCTTGCCAAAAATTAAGCATTTGAACTTCAAGTACCATGTTGAGTGTTAATGTTTTGTATTAATGGTATTTGCATCTCATACAGGTAGTAATGAATTTAGGATTGAGTGGTGCTTTTTGGAAAGAATAATTTGGTTTCCTTTTTATGATAATGCATTCATTGCTGAGGTTAGGAAGGGCATCCACTCGGGGTAACGGTCTCAACCTTGCCAATCCCTCCCTGTCCTTTCACCGGATAGGTCCGTCCTAGCCCTTGATCAAAAAGGGAGTTTCGTGACTTTAAACCGAAATCAAAAAGCTGAAGTTTAATGATGATAAGGACAAGTTACAATATTCATTTTCCCTTCTATAATTTTCTTTGAATTCATAGCCACTAACCACTGTTAAGTTTAACAGGAGTGTAACCTATTTAGCAGAAATCAGTGTTAAGTGGGTTGGAAGAAAACCAAAATACTTTGAAAGTTGAGGCTCATATTTTAGTAATACTTACCTTTGATTATTTTAATCTGTTGGATCTGGGTGCCTTGCTGCCCACTTGTGAGCCAGAATCCGGGCACTCAGCCTTGTGCACTCATGACGAGTCATTCCTGTCACCCTGGCCTTCAGTGAAATTTTTCATGACAGGATATTCCCAACACCTAGGTCTTCAGTCAAGATTTTATGTGACAATATTACTGTCACTGACATGATGGTCATGTCACCTGGATCTAAAGGGTTAATGAAAATTATTATGTATACCAAAGCTGAGTGTCAGGTGATAGCTGACACAAAATTGGTATGTATCAAGTGTATGTATATCACATTAGTTCCTTTTTCTCACTTTGTAAACATTTCTCTTTAGCAATTCATCTAACTTCATTTTCATAATAGCTAGGTACTATATTCACTCATTAGAACATACCCCATGCCAGATTTTTGGATTGCTATGGGTCATCCGTTCCCTATCTCGACGCAGCCTTCCGCAACGTCCCGAAAAATGGCATTCTAGCCATCACCTCGACAGATGATGCTGCCCTCTATGGAAAAGCCGCTGATGTTACAATGAGGAATTATGGGGGATATGTCGTCAAGACCTCTTATGCAAAAGAGCTTGCAGCAAGACTTGTGCTTGCTAGTGTCATCAGGTGAGTTATTTTGTTGCGTGTATTTGTGAATATGGTGATTCAAAAGTGAAATGCATGGGGCAGAGTGTTACATCAGTTTATAGTTTTGTTGAATTTAGTTTCTACATATTAATGTGAATATATTTTGTAATTATACGTAATTGAGTAATTTACCTCCTTCCTTAAATATTAGGAAGTGAAAGATAACACTACCAGTACTGTATGCCAGGTATACACACCACACTGTAGTAGAAAATGAAATAGAATAAAACTTAACTAATTTGTATTACACTAGCCTAGAAAGAAACGTACATTTTTCTTTTTTCGTTTTACTGGTGAATTTCATAATATTATAGATATTGTAATTGAGTGTATATTTCCAGAGCTGCTGCCAAATGCAACAAAGGCATAGAAGTGGTGTGCTGTGTGGCCTTAAAGAGCTTCATCACAGTTGTTGTGAGAGTTTTGCGAGGGCCAGCTGCCGCAAACAAGTGTGTTCGTAAAATAAGGCGCGTCATACATTGTTGCTTGTGTGAAGACAGAGCTTTTTATCCACAAACTGTCTATCCTCTTGGTAGGTTATTTTTTCAAGTTTGTTAACCCATTGCTAACAGGCATGCCTACTGTGAGTTTACTTGTTTAATTGTTTTTACACATAGATGGCTACACTTGTAGTAAGTCACCAATGAGCCAGTTATGAGTACTGCCTGTCTCGACAGTTCACCCTTTTCTTTGATTTATGAAAATATTTTACATTATGTTATTTTGCTGTTACTAATATACATACATATCAAAATACAACAAATCATACTGTGAGGAATTGATATTTTTCTAGGATAAAAGAAATGGATGAGCAAGGGAGAAATGAAAATGTAAAATATATTTTTATACTGCAAACCTCACATAGTAAAGTATTATAATTTGCTTAATATGGATGGGTATATACAAGAAGAGAAAAATGCCAATCATAGATTATCTATCAAATTAACTGGATTCATGGATTAATTTCTATTTTTATAATATCTAATATTTTTAAGAGTTAGTCATGGTTAGCCAACAGGGGCTTGAGGTTATGAAAAAAATAGGCAAGCCTCCCCTCTGCTCACCTCATTTTCTTTTCTACTTTACATTGGGTGGCTGTTCTTGGGGTCTCGTGGGCAGCCAAAGGACAAGGCATGACGTTCTACACCAGATGTTTTTTATGCATCAATATCAAATATCAAGCACTGAACACATAAAGCTGAAAATAAGCCAAGAGCTGCTTATGAAGAGGGCAGGGATGATGACCAGAGGACAAGAAGCCATTATTTTTGACCACTGAAAATGTGACTCTTGTGTTGATGATGTATCAAACAGTTCAAATGCAGAGTCTGAAATAGGGCCTGACACAATAGTCACTAACTGAAAATAATACTTTGTCTTAGAAACTATTTCCAGAAATTGTTTTTTAAAGATGAATGAAATGGGTATGCTAAAATGTGGTCTGAAAACAAGTAGAAAATCTGAATGAAAATAAGGATAGGAGAAATTTGATGAATGTAAGAAGTATATTACTAGGATCAGTTTATAATTTTATATACTTTATTGTTATTTCAGAACAACCCTATTCTCTGTTGTCATGCGACTGTCGAAGTAGAAGTGCTGGAAAGTTGGCTGTAGAGTTAGGGCCTGTTTGGTGTGATGAAATCTTTGATCCAGCCTTCTGCCAGGCAATGTTAAGACAGGCCAATAACTTACAGTTTCCTCACAAAGTTACAAGTTTGCTTCAGGTAGGAAATTTTCTCTTGGTATTCTTCTGTAGCATGGTTGCTGTATTTTTTTCACAGTAAAGCAGAATGTTCAGTAAATCAAGTCACTTATGAGACTTGTACTTCACCTGACAATTTTCACTTTCAAATGGTAAGCTTACATAGATCTTTCTCATAGACATTACATTCATTTCTTGCCATTCCCTGATTTTTACTGCCAGATGATAAGGGTACACGGATCTTTTTCCTAGATATGAACCCATTTATTTCTCACCATTCACAGATTTTCACTGTCAGATGATAAAGTAACACAGAAACTCTTTCTCTGAGATATGAGCCCATGCATTTCCTTCCATTCACAGACTATATGCAGTGAGGCGAGTTGCAGATCACAGCCAAGCACAGACTCAGGCACAGGAGGAGACAAGGAGAACACCTTAACAGAAGGCTTGGAAAAGAGCATGGCCTCTCTCCCAGAAGAAGAGGAGGAGGAGGAAGAGCCACTGCAAGTCACCTTTCAAGAGGGGGAGGAAGGTGAGGGGGGGAGAATACCAAAGCGCATAAAGATGGACCATTCTGTCTTGCGATCTCCTCCTTTCTATTTCAACCTTCATCGGCATTCTCCGAAAGGTAAATATCTGTGTGTGTGTGTGTGTGTGTGTGTGTGTGTGTGTGTGTGTGTGTGTGTGTGTGTGTGTGTGTGTGTGTGTGTGTGTGTGTGTGTGTGTGTGTGTGTGTGTGTGTGCATCCGTGTGTGTTTGTGTGCATCCGTGTGTGTGTGTGCATCCGTGTGTGTGTGTGCATCCGTGTGTGTGTGTGCATCCGTGTGTGTGTGTGCATCCGTGTGTGTGTGTGCATCCGTGTGTGTGTGCATCCGTGTGTGTGTGTGTGTGTGTGTGTGTGTGTGTGTGTGTGTGTGTGTGTGTGTGTGTGTGTGTGTGTGTGTGTGTGTGTGTGTGTGTGTGTGTGTGTGTATGTGTGCATCCGTGTATCCGTGTGTGTGTGTGTGTGCATCCGTGTGTGTGCATGTGTGTGCAAACACCCCTTCCTAAATACGTACTGTGCCTAATCTTCCTCCAAGAGCTTTGTGCATGCTCTGTGGCAAATCATTCCTGTCACCCTGGCATTTGGGGCCCATAGCCAAATTTTTCAATGTTCTTATTACCTGGCCTTCAGCCAAATTTTTCAATGTTCTTATTACCTGGCCTTCAGCCAAATTTTTTCACATTGTGACAATCACACCAGCCAGATCCAGTAGGTTAACACACACTGTGCAGTATGTTACTCCCATTTGATATATATTTTTCCATCATGATAATTGTGCATTCTGCTTTCAACAGGTCATGACTTGGGGAAGATCAACAAAGTGGTTGAATACTTGCAGCGTGCCAACCACAAGGCCAGTCGAACGCACTTTGACCCAGAAGCAGTCAGAACAAACATTACCTTGGTGGAATTCGCCAGTCTTTTAATTGAGTTTTCCAAAGCACAAAATTAGTTTGTGAGAATTTTGTGTTGCATAGTTGATCATGTATGTAAATCCTGAAGTTAAAGGTTACATGTGATTCTGTATGTTAGAAAAATGAAAGTAAATCTTGCCATGAAATTAGCAGTTACCTTTTTAAGATACAGAAGCTGTAGGTTTAATGTAACAAAGAAGCTGATGAATTGTTTTCTTTATTTGATTGTCAAGATGTTCTTTTACTTTTGTATATGATTACAATTTCCAAAGATAAAATATCACTAAAAGCAAGTGAAGAGGATTTTTATATTTCATTTACTTTTTATTTATTTATTTATTAATTTTCTTGTTTTCATACATTGGTTTGTCTCCTCAGTTATGTACTATGTTGATTTGCGATCATGAATTTATCAATTATTTTTAATTTTTTTTATAACTTGTTAAATAGATATATTTTTTTGTGTATATATTCAGCTGATTGAACCCTGAGATGAAACTCCCGAGGATGTATGGATCTCCCAGTCAGACTTACTAGGTTTATTGAACCACGAAATGCTAAGGGATGAACAAAATTGGTTTCATATTCCAAGTTTGCATTTTGTGATAAAAAAAAGGAAATAAGGAAAATCCAGATTTACAAAAGCCAAAAGATTAGATGGTGCATTAGTGTTGGATCTAGTCTGTTAAGTAAGGCCAGTTTTGAAATGTGTTAAGTTTGCTCAAAATCACAGATGTACAGTAACATGATTTTACTGTAGGAGGCAATGTTAAATAAACATGAATTTTGTCAGGCACATTTCTTTGTCTGTTATTATGGTATAGATTAAATGATGGAAAATCGAACAGGAATTACCAATTTGCCAACGTGGTCAATGAATAAGTCTGTTAGTGTAATTTACAAATAATTGCTGTATTTCTGGATACGGTTGTAGACTGCCCTTAGTTATAAAGAGATTAATTATTTTTGTGGTTTATTTCTTTGTAAGAAATACTAGATTAATTTCAGGAAACAAAGAAGATGATGATTTTAATTCTCCTTAAAGCTTTAAATTGTGTCAGACAAAACTATGGCGAGAACTCCCTAAATTTACACCGAATATTCTCTGATTTGTCCATCAAAGAAATATTTTCAGGCATTTGATAAGTTTTAGTTTTTTGTTAAAAAAGAATCAATGCTGGTTATTAAATTATACAAAGAAGTATGGTAAGAAAAAGCAATTTACTGTTTGCATGTATTAGTGGGACCATTCTGCACAAAAGGTTGAATCAGCAGTAGAAGAAATGGGATAAATCTTTGAGTTTGGGCAGGCCTAGTAGTAACCTCTTTGTAGAGCCATCAACAAAAGCAGTAAAACAAAATCCATGATAGATATTTCATGTGTACACATACTTCTGGCATCAATAGGCCAAAATCAAATTCATTCACAGAATTATTTTGGTATTCATAGCCATTAATTTTATTTACATGTACATAGCTCCATGAGTGCATAGTCACCTCTTTATGGTGATTTTTTTTTCTTAGTAGTAGTATTGTTATTGTGAAATGTCTCTGCACATTAATGGCTCTGCTAGTGCTTAGCCACAAAGGAGTCAATCAGTAGACCTTGTGACCTTACCTAATTTCAACTTTCCTTGAATTGGCGGGAAAAAAATATTTTTTACCAATGCTATGAATATTGATGGCTCATTGGTGACTTAGTAAAAGTGTAGCCATTTATTTGAAAAAAAACAATTAATAAAGTAAGCTCACAGTGGGCATGGCATGTACATACATGCCATGCCCGTCAGCATTGGGTTAATCTTTATGATAATGTTTCTAACAAAGACAATAAGTATGATAATATTAGAAATAAATATTTTTTGACAAATATTCCAGGAATGGAAAGAGAAAGCGACGGTCAGGTAAGACCTAGCTACAAATCCCTTAATGACTAAGCACATGTGAAGTCATATATGTTTAAACAGAATTGTCAGATCAAACCTACAGTGAAGAGAGCATGTTCACAA
>NC_061860.1:13346176-13348676 GCF_019202785.1 Penaeus chinensis
ATACTAGACAGTATATTTGTGACCCTCAAATAATTATGTTCAAGTTTATTTAATTATTGTTATGTTGGATTCTTCTCGTCAATATTATTCAAGTTTATTGTTTTCGAATTTATAAATCATATATTATTTCTCTTAGTATGGTATGTCTATTAGTAATTACTTCATTACTACTTGTGTATTCAGTTATATTCTGTGAATACATCTATATCGTCGTGTTCTTTGTAATAAAGCTATTTTTCTTATACTTCCCGCTTATTCACACATAGATTTAAGATACATGTCGATTACCTGTTCTACCCTTAACCCAACTAGATGACCACTCTACACGGAATTCACTCTAGGATTATGAATTGTACAAAGTGCCATCCCTTTGCCTTACAAATGACGTCATCTCGAACTCTTTTTTTTTTTTTTTTAGTTTTAAGGTTTGGTGAATATGTAACACGTACTAACAGATGGTAGTCTCTCCAGTTGCAAATAATGGCAACGCATTGCAGACATCATGCTTTACATAGGCTTACATAGTTATTATCACCGCAAGTTAAATTTAAGCCCGGCTCATAGCCGTAAACGAAGGAGTCCTGCGCCCGCCGCTCCTAGAATATGCTCATACATGCTCACACTATTGATGCGTCCGAGACACGCACGGTTAGACTTAAGTTCAGGCCTAGCTGCCTGTATGAGTTCGAAGTGTAAATACTTGCCTATACAGCCAGAAAATATGGATTTTTGTCCAAATAGTTTTTCTCTTAACACCTCATCATTTGACACGTTACCCTTTTGTGACAAATTGTTCTTATTATGCTCTCATTTTTCTCGCATCTTAGTAAGGTGATTGACAAACATATCATTATCCTCCTTCTTAGCCCTTTTACTGGCCTGGTACACTTATATTTCAGCCTCTGACGACGATGTGACCCTCTTTGCTACTGAATGTTGCACCTCAGTGCGAAACCTCCACCACACCTACTACTCTGGCACGTGACAACCCTAGCGGCCATTAGATCACCAGGAACCATCTGTATGATGCCGAGCAGAACCTGTATCTCTGCATGCTTATTGCAGTCTTTCAAGTATTGGAGACGGCTCGAGGACGAGTCTTACATATTTCATATCAGCATCTGGTATAACATATATTTCGTATATCACGTATTCTGTAACGCTGTGATCGAAGAAGCCTAGGTGGTATAAATTCATCCTCTGAGTCACAACCGCTGAGAAGGCCTCGGCGAGTGCCACCGGGTCAACACATGGTCAGTATCAGCCAGAAGAGCTGACCTGTTAAAACGTGCCATAGGAAGTGGTGACTGTTCATCGTAGGAACGATGCTATGAGATAATAAGATCGCGACCGAATTGATGCATTACATATGAAACAGAATGTTACTAGACGTTGTAGCCTATGTATGTTTAAAGTGTGAGGGGAACCTCCGTGCCGTCGAGACACCCATGATATTCAGGAATCAGACCGTTAAGCTGACTGTTCCCGCAATGCGTATGTATCCAATATTTCTGGAAAGTTCTTTAATATTTAATCTACTATACGTTGTTATTTAGCGGCTTTGTATATTTTCTGCATTTGTATAATCAATATATTAATTAACAGGCTTAACCACTTTTGAATAAACCTTAAGCGAGTACTACGCAGTGGCATCAGTCACTCCACACCCACTGACAATCAATCTTCGGCGGCCACGTGGGCGTGCTGACCAGGAGGAGGGTTGATGGGACAAACATAGTCCTGAGGGAGAGCTGAAACACCGTGGACTTCGGCTGCGAGTGGCGATCCTCGATCTCTTTCCTTTACTTCTGCCGTCACCGTGTATTCTGATTATTTCTAGTGCCGACGACTGTAACTTCCTGTTCTCTACAAGAATACCAACTTCAGTTCGGCCTAGCTTAGTGCGTCCATACCGTAAAGATGAGCCAATTTGGCCTATAATACCTGATACCAAACTAATTAAGTGTTCTCGTTTTGAAAGTGAGTAGTATTGTGATGACTTATAGCTTCTCACACAAAGATGATGCACGAGGACCCTGGCAGAAGGATTTAAAAGTTTACTCTTGTTTATCCTCACAATTAACTGTTTTCTTTCATGGAGATAAGATGTTTAATGCGTAAACCCTTATAATTTTATGCTGGATATATTTTCTATCACATATTCTGATACAATTACCGTCCACATTTTGTAATTTTGTACTACAACTGCTACCAGTAATTATAATGGTGTGAATGATAATGATGATGAAGATAATGGTAATAATGATAGTAATGATGATGATAACATTGTTAATAATAATCACAATAATGATAATGATAAGGATAAGGATAACGATAACGGTATTAGCAATAATAATAATGATGATAATGATAATAATATTAGCAATAATGATAATGATAATAAAAAATAGTAATAATGATAATGATAAAAGATAATAAAAACGGTAATAATGAAAATGGTAATAACAATAAAAATAACAACAATAATAATGATAATGAT
>NC_061860.1:13418875-13423831 GCF_019202785.1 Penaeus chinensis
AATTATTCACATGTCCCGGAAAATAGGTTCGGTAAGGGGGCTTTTTTTTTGTAAAAGATCTTTGAGGGTTTTTTCAATTAGGTTTATCAGTGTATGCATAAGTCTAAGAAGATAGGTAAATAGGAACATGGATCGGCAGATAAATTGATGAATAAAATATATATTTATGTAAATAAAATTTTAAATTTTATAGATGCATTTTTTTATATATTTTATATACCCCACCCAAACCCCACACACACAACAAGAGAGAGAGGAGAGAAGAGATTGGGGAGAGAGAGAGAGAGAGAGGGGAAAAAGAGAGAGAGAGAGGAAAAGAGAAGAGAGAGAGAGAGAGAAAAGAGAGAAAGGGAAAAAAGAAAAAAAGGGGAGAGAAGGAAGAGGGGAGGAGGAGAAGAGAGGAAGGGGTTTAGGGAGAGAGAGAGGAGAGAGAGAGAGGAGGGGAAAGGGGGGAGGAGAGGAAAAGAGAGGAGAGAGAAGGGGGGGGGGTAAGCCGATAGGTGAAATTTATAGAAAAATAGGTATTCGACAAAAGGGGCGCCCGTTTCCGAGTTTAAGAGACGATTTAAAAATATTTTATAAATTAGACAAAAGGAAAGAGGAAAAGAAAATACAGATAGACAAAAAGACAATGATAATTAATCAACAAAAGACATAAATACTCAAATACTCGACAAAAAAATAGGGAAAAAGGGGACAGTACAGCGTTTGAGAGAAAGAGAGGAAAAAAGAAGGGAAAAAGATAAAGAGATTGAGAGGAAAAGGAAAAATAATGTGGGGGTGGCGGAAGGGGGAGAGGAAAAAGGGGGGGGGGAGGGGGGGGGGGGCAGGTGGGGAAGTGGATGTGGGGGGAGGTTGGGGGTACGGAAAAAGGGGGGGGGGGGGAGGGGGGAAGAGAGGAGGGGGGGATGAAGGGGGAGGGAGTTGGGGAAGGGGGGGGGAGGGGGAGAGTGAGGGGGGGGAGAGGGGGTTTAGGGAGGGAGGGAGGGAGAGAGTGAGGGGGGGAGGGAGGGAGGGAGGGAGTCAATGATGGGGGGGGGGGGCTAGGAGATGGTGGGGGTAAAGGCGAGGCAAGCGAGGGTGGGTGGTGGGGGTAGAGGGTAGGGGTAGGGGGGGGGGTTTGGGGGGGGCCCAATTTGCTCCAGGGGGACGAAAAGGGGAAACCCGAAAAGGGAAAAAGGGCGGACTCCTCTCCGTCAGATTGCAAAGTGAATTATGCAAAGGGATAGATGTAAGTCTTAGCAATGATAATTTCTGGCACGATTTTATGCAGGTAAACTTCGCTTGTTGAGTGGGAATGGTAATGAACATGCTTAAAACACTGAGGGGGGGAGGGGGGGAGGGGGGTTGAGGGGGAAAAGGGTAATTAAAAATCTGGTTTTAAAAGCAGTTTGTAAATTATTTAAAAGAGAAAAAGATTGTGTTTGTGGGTGTGTGTGTGTTTGTTTGTTTGTGTTTGCTTGTTTGTTTGTGTGTATGTGTGTTTGAGTGAGTTTGCGCGCGGGTTTTTTTTGGGGTTTTTTGTGTGTGTGTGTTTATTGTGTTTGTGTTTGTTTTAAGAATGTGTATATGAGTGTGGGGGGTGTGTGTGTGTGTGTGTTTTATCTGTGTGTGCGGGGTTTTGGGGTGTGGGTTTTGTTTGGGGCTTTGTATTTCAAAAGGGGGTGTTGTGTGTTTATAGCTTTGTTTAGAGATTTCAAAGTAAAAAAATTTTGTCCCCATTTCATGTTGTAAAACAAGATTTAAAAAGGAAAAAAAATAAAATTTTGGTGGGGAATTTTGTTTTTGTAGGGGAAAAAAAAAAGATAATAGGAAAAAAACAAACATTATATATTAAATTTTTTGGTGTGTTTTTTGGGTTTAATTTTTTATAAATTTATCCACATGCCTTTAAATGTATTGCACCCGAAGGCAGGGGTTTCCGCCCGTTTCGTTTAATTACATTGTTGTGCGGTGTGACGAATAACACTAACTGGCAACTGCAGAATGTGCTAGATGGCGGTTGCCTAAATTTTTCCTTTTCCGGGGGGTTTTTTTGGGGTTTGTGATTTGGGGGGAGAAGGGGGGTTTTGACTTTTTTATTTGGGAAAAAGGGGGAAAAGTTGGGGAAATTTTGCTGTTTGTTTGTTTTTTTGGGAGAATGTATTGTGCCCCTTGTGTGTGTGTTGTGTGTGGGCTGGGGTTTTACGTGGGGTTTGTGTGTGTGTAGTTGGGGTTTTGTGTGTGTGTGTGTGTGTGTTTTTGTGTGTGTGTGTGTGTGTGTATGTGTGTGTGTGTGTGTGTGTGTGTGTGTGTGTGTGTGTGTTTTGTGTGTGTGTGTGTGTGTGTAGAAAGCCCCCATCGGGTGGATAGGGGACAATCATTCTTAGTGAATCGATTTATGGTGGCCTTTCACACACACCCCAAAACACACACAAAACCACACACACCCCAAAAAACATACCCACCCCAAAAAAAACAAACCCAAAAAACCAAAACAAACATTCTCTCCTTTTCACACAAACAAGTATATACAATAGTTACTTTTCACTCTCGTCTTGAAAACGTGGCCTCTTCCATACAGTGGGGAACCTCGTATAAAAAAAGGTTTTTATGCAGTTTTTGACATTCCCTTTTGAAAAAGGGAACAGGCTTTTTTTTTTTATCATGGAAAAGGAAAAAATGCGGTTACAAGCTTACACCCCAATACCTGCGTTTTTGTGGGTTTGGGAAATTGTGGGTTCGTGTAAGTATGTGTGGTGGTTTGTTGTGGAGTGTGTTTTATTTGTGTTTTGTGTGTGTTTTGTGGTGTTTTTTGTATGGGGTTTTGTGTGGTGTTTTAAAAATGTGGGGGGGGGGAAAAGAAAGGACAGCGAGAGAGAAGAAATAGAGAAGAAAAAAAGAGAGAGAAGGAGAGGGAGAGGGGAGGAAAGAGAGAGGGGAGAGAGAGAGAAAGGGAGGGGAGAGAGAGAGAGAGAGAGGGGAGGATGAGAGATGGGGACGTTTTAGAGAGAGAGAAAAATTAGGAGAGGGGGAGAGGATGAGTAAGATTGATAGATGGGATAGATGGGAAGGAGATGAGAGAGAGGAAAAAGAAGAGGGGAGAGAGAGAGAGAGAAAAAATAAAAAAAAAAGAGCGATGAGAGAGAGAGAGGAAAAGAGAGGAGCAAAGAGCGGAGAGCGAGACAGACAGACAGACGGGAAGACGGGACAGACAGAGGGGACAGAAAAACCACACGCCACACAAAAAGGGACATGGAGAGAAAGACGAAAAAAAAAACTTTACTCATTTTTTCCCCTCTTAAAACATAGAGAACAGTTTTTTTAAAGCTAAAAATTTAAAAATTTTGAACAAAGACTACACAGAAAAAAAAAAAATGATAACTACAAAGGAAAGATAAAGATAAACTGATAAAGGGATAAAACGGATGAAGTTTTTTATATTCTTATGATTATTATAACAAGAACGCAATTTGATCATTGTCATGGTTATAATGAGGATAATGATCATTGACGGTTTTTGATGATAATTTTGCGGACAATGAAAATTGTTAACGTTTTTTTTGAGGGTTTTTGTAATTTATAAATTTTTTGATTTTAAATAAGTGTTTAAAAAGTTTTAATTTTTGAGGGTGTTTAAGGAGGATTTTGGATAAATGATAATTTTTGGGTAATTGTGTCTTTTTAAAATTGGATAATGAAAAATTACAATGTGAAATGAGGACAGTCTTTGCGGTTGTTTTTTTTTATTAAAACCCTGCTTTAATAGGTTTTGGGTTAATTCAAAATTGGAAATTGTGTCAATGTTATTCTTTATTAATCTATTTTTTTTTTTTACTTTTTTTCACGTTTTTTGAAGATCTTTTTTGGGGTATACAATGTACCATAAATACCATTCACTGTTACTGACATTAACCATTAGTACCTTTGTTTAAAGAAAAAAAATAAATTGCAAAAAAAGTTTCATTTTTCTCCAAAAATTTGCTTTGTTATTTTTGTTATAAAAAATAACAAAAGACTAAAAGTTTAAACCACTGAAAATAAATAAAATAAAGTAAAAAAAAGGAAAAAAGAAAAAAAAAAGGATGAACCCTTTTCCCCCCAAAACATACCAAAAAATCCCTTCAGTTTTTACTTTTCCCAAATGTCATTAGTACCACACACACAAAAAAAAAAAAATTTTTAAAAGAAAATGAATTCTAAAAAAAAATTATAAATACTATTTAAACGTTCCCTTATATAATACACTATAATTTAAAAATAATAATTACTAAAAATAATGGGTAATAGTTTGTAATAAAGATAAATAATAACGATAATAAAATAGAAACATTTTTTCCCCTACTTTCTCTTTTCACTTTAAATCCAGCCGCCCTTCAAAGCCATGTAGTGAAAACGCCTTCACTTCTCCTGACGCGGCGCTCTCGGCCTGTTCCTCCCGGGGAAACCAAAAACCGGAGAGGGGGGTGGGGTGGGGTTGGGAAAAGGTTTCAGGGGATGGGGGAGGAAGCGGAAAAAAGAGGGGTGAAAAGGGGGGAGGGAAAGGTTTGGGGGAAAGAGAGGGGAGGGGAGAGAATTAAGAGAGAGAGAGAAAGAACGAAAAGGAGAGAGAGAAGAGAGAGAGAAGAGAGAGAAGGAAAAGAAAAGATGAAGATAGAAAGAGAGAGGTGAGGAAGAGAGAGAGAGAGGGGAGAGTGGGAAAAGGGGGAGGGTCGAGGAGAAGGAGAGAAAAGAGGGGAAGGAGAGGGAGGGGGGGAAGGGAGGGGCGGGGGGAAGAAAAGAAAGAGAGGAGGGGGAGAGGAGAGAAGAGAGGAAGAGGAGAGAGAGAGATTGAGGAGGGGAGAGAGACGGGAGAAGAGGAGAGGGGAAGAGAAAAAGGGGGGGTTGGGGGAAAAGGGGAGGGGAGAGAGGGATTTTGAGGAGGAGGGCGGAAGGAACGAGAGGAGGGGGAAAAGAGAAGAAGGAACAAGGGTGGGG
>NC_061860.1:13428931-13436431 GCF_019202785.1 Penaeus chinensis
GGCGGGCCGAAGCGTCCGAGGCCGGATACCGACTCTGATGAAGAGTCGGGACCCCCTAAACGCTTCACCCAGTTCAAAGTGCCAGCTAAACCCGAAGGCTTCGACAATGCCTACCAATTGGTCAGGGCATTGGAGTTGCAACGGAAAATCCGGTTGTCGATCCGGGTCGCCCGAGATCAGGGCATGATCATAATGCCCAAAGATCAAGCTACCTTAAATTTCCTCCGGGAAACGAAGGAGCTAACTGATGGGAGAAAAGTGAGTCTTTCCCCACTAATTCCCGAGGAAAAGAGAACCAAGATGGTGCTACTTGGCTTCTCAGTCTCGTACGATGTGGAGCTGATCGCTTCACACCCACAGGTCGTGCAGGCTTCCCGAATGTCGAAGGGGAAGACCCCAACCAGGCAAGTCCTGGTGACCATGAAAGGTGCCCCAACCACTACCCTTGATCTGGGTAACTGGGGCACCTACAACCTTCGAACGTATGTGCCAGAACCACTTCGGTGTTTCAAGTGCCAGAAATACGGTCACCACAAGGCTAACTGTACAGCCAAGCCTAAATGTGGTGTCTGTAGCAAGGCACACAACACAGAGGTATGCCTCAAGGCATACAAAGAGGAAAAGAGGGACACAACAGCCAAATGTCCCAACTGTGCCAAGAAGCATCATGCCTGGAGCCTGACTTGCTCTGTCAGGAAAAAGGCGGCCCTCAGGCGACAAGAGGTTGCTCAAAACCGATCAGACTTTGTTCCTGCCCCACCGGGCACCCATGTCTGGGGAAGGAACAAAAGCGAAAAGGCCCCCCGACCTCCTAAGAGGAAGGAAGCCGCCCCCCAGCCGACACCGGATGTCTCCAACAAAAAGGAGTTTCCGACAATGCCAAAGGTGCAGAAAAAGAAACTAAAGAAAAAAGTTTCTAAGAGCACCACAAAAACCTCCCCAACAGATGATCATCTCCTCTTTGACGAGGACGATATGACTCTCCTGTTAACTGCTGTTGTCACAGCAGTAGCAACAGCCCTGGGGAGGTCGAGTGAGGAGGCCGAGAAGGCAGTTTCGGTCGCCATGACGGCAATGACCCAGACTGTCGCAGCCCTGAAGGGAAGAAAGCTGACTAGAGAAAAACCAGCCTCACCCTCACCCCAGGACGAGACTCCCCTCCCCACTCCAAACCAGGCCATGCCTTCACAGGCAGAGCCAAAACAGGCTGAATCTGTGCAGCCAGAGCCAGATCACGCTGATATTGCCCAGGCAAGGCCAGCAAGGCCAGCCAAGAAAAAGCCTGAGAGAAAAGCCGAACCAACCAAAGTCAGAGCTACCAAAGGCTCTCCACCCCCCAGTGGACCCAAGGATAGCCTGACAACAGACGAGGAGCCCTCAACTAGCGAGGACCTCGCAATGGAGTTGTCAGACTCCGACGATGTCTCTGATGTAACTATCACTGAGTAACATCATGACACACCATCTAAGCATCCTACAGTGGAACATCAATAGCTTCTCTGCAAAGAACGCTTTTCTCCAAGCAGTAGTGCGATCAAGGAACATTGACATTGTCATGCTCCAGGAGACATTAACAGTGGACACTGTTCGCTTCTCAGGGTACCATGCCTTCACACTGCCACGAACACCTGGCAAGAGAGGCTTGATCACCCTTGTGAGAGCAACAATCCCCTGCTCCGCAATAGCCGATGCATCGCACTGTGGAGATGATGTTGAATCCCTTGCCGTCGAGGTTCACCTGGCCGGGGGGCCCCTCAAACTGTACAATGTGTACAGCCGGCCACGCTGTAAAAGCTTAGACATCAGCCAGGTCTGTGCTTCTGCTGCACACGACCGAGTGATCATAGGGGGAGACTTCAATGCACACCACCCCATCCTGGCTCCCTGCCGGGCACCGGATGCGGCCGGCTATCACATAGCCGACGTGCTAGAGACATTCCCTGAGATCGCTCTCCTCAACACCCAAGAGCCAACGCATGTCAGAGGAGGGGTCCTAGACCTCACCCTGGCCACTGCGACTCTGGTGGGGAGGATTGGCTGGTGTGTCGATGAGACCGTCACAAGTGACCATTACGGCACTATAACTACCCTCATGGATGCTGGCCCAGCCGAAATCCTAAGACCAAATCCAAGATGGAAAACAGACAAGGCCAACTGGCAGGCGTTTCAAAACGCCTTGGCCCTCTGTCTGAGATGCAACAATCCCCCACAAAGCGAAAATGTGGAAGTGCTCGAAGCCAGCCTGCTAAACGCCATTAATGAAGCAGCCTCACAGACCATACCCAAAACTCGGCCTGGGTCCAGAAGTCACAAAGACGCCTGGTACTTCAATGACGAGATCAGGGAGGTCAACCACAGGGTTAACATGTGCCGAAAACTATTCCGAAGGCAAAGAACCCCTGACAACCTATCCCTCCTAAGGGAAGCTGTCACGGATGCCAAGGAAACTGCCAACAGAGTCAGGCAGGAAAAGTGGCTGGAATGGTGTGAGTCCTTCGACCACCAAACCACCCTTTCAGAGCTGTGGCAACGGGTCAAGCGAGCTACCAGCCGCTCAGCCCCGAGGTGCACCCATCACGACCCCCAAGCAGAGGCTAACAGACTGGCGCACGAGTTCTCTGCGAGAACGAGCAGCAACAGTCTGCCAGCCGAGCTGAGGGCAAGACAAGAGCGTCTACAGCCAGACAGACACGCTCAGATCAGAGAAAGGGCAGCCGAACCCGATAACTCAGACGTTATCTTTTCTCTGAGGGAACTAAGGAAAGCCTATAAAACCAGTTCCAACACAGCCCCGGGCTCTGATGGGATCTCGTACCCCATTATCACCCACCTAGGACTAGCAGGTGAGCGTGCACTCTTGCAACTCATCAACAAGTCCTGGGAAACTTCCACTCTACCCCAGAGTTGGAAGAGGGCTACCATAGTTCCCGTCCCAAAACCAAAGGAGCCGGGGAAGTACCGCCCCATCTCTCTGCTCAGCTGCCTGGCCAAGACGGCTGAGAGGATGGTACTAAACCGGCTTCAATGGAAAACGGGACCCCCGCACGAACACCTGCACGGGTTCACAAGGGGCATGGGCACAGCACACAGCTTAGCCACGCTCTTAAGCACAATCAGCAAGGGCCCAGCTGTGGTGGTATTCCTTGACCTGGAGAAGGCTTTTGAACTGGCAAGTCCGCTTGCCATTCAGGAAAGCCTGATCCAGAAGGGAATCAGAGGAAAGCTCTTGGCTTGGATAGGTGACTACTTCAGGAACAGGACTGCCAATGTCAAATTCCAGGGTCACCTATCGCAGCACATGCCGCTCGAAAATGGAACGCCACAGGGTGGGGTTCTCAGTCCAGCCCTATTCAACACTTTAATGTCCTGTATCCTCAACATAAACCTCCCAGTGGGGTGCCAGATCATCTCGTATGCAGACGATCTCGCTATCACCTCCACTGGACCACGCAGCCAGAATAAAGCCCAGCGTTGTCTGGACCTCGTGTCAGAGGAGTGTTGTAGGACGGGACTAAAGATTTCTGCTGCCAAATCCAAAGCCATGGCTTTAAGACAGAGAGTTCGAGGCACAAGACTGAAAATCCAGGGAGTGGAATTAGAATGGGTCAAGGACTACCTATACCTTGGGGTAAGGATAGACCGGACCCTCTCCTTCCATAAGGAGGTCCAGTACCTGGTTGACCGAACCAAAGCAAGACTGTCTGTCATGAGAGCAATGACTGGGAGACGCATAGGGGCCAGACACAAAGTACTAAGATCATTCTATGTACATGCTGTCCGGCCCATTGTGGACTATGCCTCAGTCGCTCTAATTGCTGCAAAGAAAAAGCACACAGACAAATTAGAAACAGTCCAAAATGAAGCTGCCAGGATCATTCTGGGTGCCCCGAGGTGGACGAAGGTCCTCAACCTCCTGATGGAGGCAAACCTTCTCCCCCTGGACTCACGAATCGATCTAACGGCAACACAATTTCTGTCAAAGGTCATCCAGGCTCCCAGGAACACAAGCCTAAGACAAAAATTAGTCAGATGCCTCGAACAAGACAACGAGCTCGTTGCAAACAACTCCTGGCTGTCTCATACAGCCAGGGTGTTGATACGCCATCAGCTCAAAGAACAGCTTCTTGCTAAGGGCATGGACTCCCCCCACCCCGACTTTGCCGAAGCCCCGCCGTGGGCACTGAGCCTGATAGAGTTCAACATAATGAACCTGTCAATGAAAAAGAGCCTATACCCCATGCCTAGCCTAAAGGCAGAAGCCCACAGGGTCATTGCAGCCATCACTCCTCCGGGTAGTAGAACATACTACACGGATGGATCGGTCGATCCCTTGAGCCACACTGCAGGCGCCGGCTTTGCAGCTAGGGATGCCACGCGATCCATGAGGGTAACAGACAACGCCTCCTCGCTACAGGCAGAGGCAGTTGCAATCATGGGAGCCCTAGGCCACGCGTCCCTAAGGGAAGGACACGTGGTCATACACACAGACTCCAGGGCAGCCATTGACTGTCTTCAGCACAGCTCACCCACAGACAACATCTACCTACTGACCACGATTCTCACAATGGCACAGAGAATTCTTGCTCAGGGTAGAAGAATTATCATCAATTGGGTCCCAAGCCACATCGGCATCAGAGGGAACGAGCTTGCTGACAGACTAGCTGCCGCTGGCAGGGGTATGCCCCCAAATCCCATGACGATAAAACCGAGCCGAAAATTACTTATGGAGAAGTGTGCCTTGGTCGGTCGTACCTTCCTACGGCAGCTCCACAGAGAGGAAACGAGAACCTCCCCCTCGGCCAGCTGGTACTCAGACGCCACAGGCTCTGAACCACTGGCACTCTCTGAAGTAAGCAACAGAGGTACCGAAGTCATTCTTCACAGAATGCGCCTAGGTTACCACTGTGCATGGCAGATTATCCCAACAATCGAACGCGATGAATGGTGCTGCAAGCACTGCGGCGAGCCGAACGCCACACTAGTCCACTACCTAGAAAATTGTAACCATACACAATTCCTGAGACATGGACCGCCCACAACAGCCGCCGTGCTGGTAAAGAGGCTATGCGAAATGCTTACACCATGGCGGCAGGAGCGCTTGCTGGCAATCCCGCCGCCACGGTAAGCACCGAGTGTCAGACAACTCAATGAGACAGCCGTAAAAAAGCTGACACAGGCCGGGCCATATCTAGAAGGCCCGGGCGAAGCTAGAACTTCGCAAACCAAACCCCCCCCCCCCCAATGATGATATATTAATGATAGTCATAATTTATTTTCTTTAGTTATTCCTTTTTTCATTTTTAGTATATTCCCATTTTCATTATTTTCCTTTATTCTATCTCCCTCATTTCCTTATTTTCTATTTTTCTATTTCCCTCTTTTTTATTTCAATGATTTTCCTATTTTCTGTTTCCTTTTTTTTCCTTTATTTTGACCTTTTTTTCCCTTATTTTCTCGTTTCTTATTTCTCTCATTTTCCATTTTCTATTTCCCTTATTTTCTCCCATTTTCTAAATCCCTTACTTTTTCTATTATCCATATTTCCCATTTTCTATTACCCTTATTTTCCCATTTTCTCTTTCCTAATTTTCTCCTTTTTTTTTTTCCCTTATTTTCTCATTTCATATTTTCTTTATTTTTCATTTTCTATTATCCTTATTTTCGCTTTTTCTGTTTCACTCATCTTCCCATTTTCTATTTCACTCATCTTCCCATTTTCTAATTCTCCCTTCATCTTGCCGGGGAAACTAATTTCAAAGGGAGTTGAGATCCGGCTAGTATGTAAATCATGTTTGTAATCTTAATGCAGATCTGGACTATGTGGATCCTCGCAAGAAACGCACTGCCGGGCTTTAGTTTTTGGTTGAGTTTTTGAAAATCATTTTCCTTGTATCTTCTTAGCTTTTTTTAATTTTTTTTTTCTTCTTAAAGTCAAGATCCTATGTTTATATTTTTTTCTCCAATGTCCTATGCCTTTTTTTTTTTCTTTCGTCTTGCATATTCGTGTTAGTATTATCTTTGTATTGTTGCTTTTAATATTATGATCACCATTATCATCATCATCATGATCATTATCTTTATCATAATTTTTTTCATTTTCATTATTAGCATCATCATCTCCATTTACGTTCATTTTAGAATGGATCGTCTTTTCGAGCTAAAGTTAGATAACCTTTACTATCATTTAGCTTTATTTTCATCACATTATCATTTTTATCAATCTTTATTATTCCTCACTATCTCATTTTTTTTTTATTTATTAATTTTTTTTTTTTATCATTCACTACCTTTTGCTGAACCCCTTTCGTCTTCTAGTTCTTTCTATTATCCATTTTTCGTTGTTATTACACATTCTGTGCGCGTCCACGAGATGTATGAGGCTGATAGAAAACGGAGCGAGGGTACGGGGAGGGGGGGAGAGGGGAGGGGTAGGGGGAGAGGAAGAGGGGGAGGGAGAGGG
Source organism: Penaeus chinensis (assembly GCF_019202785.1). NCBI lineage: Eukaryota > Metazoa > Arthropoda > Malacostraca > Decapoda > Penaeidae > Penaeus > Penaeus chinensis. The sequence goes on from NC_061860.1 coordinate 13,435,392, forward strand.
AGAGGGAGAGGGAGGGGGAGGGGGAGAGGGAGAGGTAGAGGGATGGGGAAGGAGAGGGGGAGAGGATGAGGGAGAGGGAGAGGGAGGGGGGAGGGGGAGGGGGAGAGGGAAAGGTAGGGGGAGGGTAAGGGGGAGGGGGAGAGGGAGAGGGAGGGGAGAAGGAGGGGGATGGGGGAGGGCATGTGGTTAAGGATCTCTTTCGCGCACTTCACCTTCATTGCTTGGGAGGAGGGGGGGTGGGGGGTGGGGGGGTAGCGTGCATGGGATGGTGTTTGTGCGTTTGTTTTGCTAGATGTTTGTTTGATTTGATTGTGTGTTTTTTTTTCTTTTTGTTGTAGTTGTTGTTGTTGTTATTTTCCTGTTTCTGTGATTTTCTATCTTTCGTCCACTTTTTTGTTCTCTGTCTTTCATTTTCTCGTCTCTCTCTCTCTCTCTCTCTCTCTCTCTCTCTCTCTCTCTCTCTCTCTCTCTTTCTGTCTTTCTTTCTATCTATCTATATATCTATCTATCCATCTCTCTGTCTATCTATCTATCTATCTATCCATCTGTCTATCTGTCTATATATCTATCTATCTGTCTGTCTATCTGTCTATTTATTTATCTATCTATCTATCCATCTATCTATCTATCTATCTTGTCTATTTATCTGTCTATCTGTTATCTATACTTATCTTATTTTCAGTATAGTTATGGCGTTACTTTTATTATTGTTACCTTGATATTACGTTATTATCAACACTGTTATTATTGCTAATTTTACTGTTATTATACTACTGTCTATCATGCTATTATTATTGATATCAGTGTTAGTATTAACATTAGTATTAGTATTAGCATTAGTATTACCTTCATCATTAATATTGCTATGATAATTGCTATCATTATTTTCATTAAAATCATATTGTTATTATCAGCAACATTAATCATTTTCATTATCATTTATTCGCGCATGCACGTGCAGACACACATCCTAGGCGTCGCTAGAAATAAAGTTCTTTAATAAATTCCCAAAAAACAGCAGGGCGCCTCCCCCCCCCCCC
>NC_061860.1:13441431-13446431 GCF_019202785.1 Penaeus chinensis
CCCCAGCTCCTCCTCTGTGTGCTACGAGCAGGCGTGCGAGGGGCGCGTGAATGGCTTCCACGCGGCGCCCCACGCCTCCTGCCGCGCCTTCTTCAGGTGCTTCAACGGCGCCTTGGTCGACCTGAAGGAGTGCCCTCGCCACCAGATCTTCGACGGGCAGCGGTGCGTCTCGGCCACGAACTTCTCCTGCTGGGGCGAGGGGCGCGGGTCGTGCGAAGGGCGCGACGACGGCCTCTTCGCCGCCTCCGACTGCCGCGGCTTCTTCCTGTGCCGCCACCAGCAGTTCATACGCGCCTTCCTGTGCTCGCGCGGCCTCGTGTTCAACGGGCGCGAGTGCGTGGAGGACACGAACGCCCTGTGCACGTCCCCGGCGCCGCGCCCCGACTGCGCCAACAAGATCGACGGCTATTACACGGTGGAGAAGACCGGCTGCAGGACCTTCTTCTCCTGCCGGGGCGGCAGCAAGATGAGCGAGCACACGTGCCCGGGCACCAACGTGTTCAACGGCGAGCAGTGCGTGGACCCCGTGCTGTACCCGTGCCCCGCGAGCCGGCCGCCGCTCGCGCCCCTCGCGGCCAACCTTACCAACCGGGTGGCGCGCTCCCTCGCCGGCGACCCCGACTGCGCCTCGCGCCCCAACGGCTACTACCTCGACGTGCCCTCCCGCTGCACGCGCTACTTCTACTGCCACGAAGGCGCCAAGAGTTTGTCAGGTCCTGCCCCGCCGGCGAGAGGTTCAACGGCCTCCGGTGCGTGTCCCAGACCTCCTACAAGTGCCCCGTGATCGCTGGCGCCCCCGAGTGCCTTCTCCGAGGCGACGGCGTGTACCAGGACCTGGAGAGCGGCTGCAGCACCTACTACCAGTGTCTCTCGGGAGTCAAGATCGAGTTCAGGTGCCCCGAAGGACGCCTGCACAACGGGCGGTCGTGCGAACTGTCGGTGCAAGTGTACTGCCCCGCGGCGACGCTGTGCTCCCACCAGCGGCGCAACACGACGCTCGTCGACACGGCTCGAGGTTGTCAGGGTTACTTCCGGTGCCAAGAGGACGTGCTGCTCTGGTACCGCACATGCGCAAGGGGGCAGGTGTTCAACGGGAAGGAGTGCGTGCCCTACTTCTTCTACACGTGCCCGGCCCGCGTAAGCACCGTCTGCCTGGCCAAACCCGACGGCCTTTATCAGGACCTCTCGACCAGGTGCGTTTCTTACGAGGAATTCTAGGATACAGTGCTGTGCGCTGTTCACTGATTTATGCATTGCTATTAAGCGCTTTCTTCTATTTTAGAAGATGCCCAAAGAATAGCCGTATTATATATAAGAAATTACAATATAGTACGGATGAAAATGTTATCGTTGATTATAAAGATGATACCTATAATGATGATAATGATACCCCCATCATGATACAAAAACATTACATATCAAGCACATGTTTCCCTAATAAACCTATTAGTATGAATAACAAAACGCAACAGAACACTAACTTACCTGTACCCTTCGCAGGTGTCGCTCCTTTTACGAGTGTCGCGCAGGTGAACGGGTAGCGACGCGGATCTGTGGCGACGACGAGTTGTTCAACGGCGACGTCTGTGTGTCGGCGGCCAGCTACGTGTGTCCGGTCGACGGGGCGAAGGAGTGCGGAGTCGGACGCAAGGGCTTCGTCCAGGATATCCAGTCGGGGTGCAGGAGGTGCGTCCGGTGTGGGTGGTGTGGCGGGGTGGAGTGCGGGTGCGGAAGGGGGCGTGTGGGAGTCAGTGGGGTTGGGTGTGGGCGGGAGGTTCTAGTGTGGGTGTAGGTGGGTGTGCGTGTGTGTGGTGGGGTATGGATGATATAGGTGGTTGTTTGTGTTCATATATGTGTTTTTGTATTGTATTGTGTGCGTATTATAATGTAAAATAAAACAATGTTTGAAAACAAAATCTACCAAATTGGTTGAACCAGTCTGTAGCTTAACTACAATACAAATTAGTATTTCACTTAATTTCATTATTGTTGTTATTAGCCTTAATATTTCATTTCTTTTTTAAATGTCTGAGTAATCAAGATTCAATTTCAAAGTGTGTGTGTGTTAATGATATTTATTCGTATATACATATATTTCATTCTTTATTAATTTATTAATTCAGTTATTATCGGATAAGTATACATGTTTATAGCTGTAGAGAAAGAAGCTAACGCTGCCTCCGCCGCAGGTACTACTACTGCTACGGCGGCAAGAGCTTCGCCCGCGAGTGCCCGGGAGAGCGGGTCTTCAACGGCCATACCTGCGTCCCGTCCACGCAGTACAGGTGTCCGTCTGGGCCCAAAGGGGAGCGTCCTCGCTGCAGCGGCCCAGACGGATACTACCCGGACCTGCACACGTCCTGCAGGAGCTTCTACTACTGTCGGGGCGGCCACAGAATTAATTACACGTGCCCCGACGGCGAGGCGTTCAACGGCGTGCAGTGCGTGCCAGAGACGGCGTTCACGTGCTCGAGTCCCTCCTCGTGCCAGGGGAAGATCAACGGCTTCTACCAGGACGTGTTCACCGGCTGCCGCAAATATTATTACTGCTACGGCGGGTTCAAGTACGCGCACACGTGCCCCGGAGAGCAGGTGCACAACGGCAGGACGTGCGTCCCGGCATCCACGTACACCTGCCCGAGCCCCACAGACGACCGCGATTGCGTCGGTAAATTCTCGGGACTCTTTCCGGATCTGACGTCGCGCTGCCAGGTGTACTACAAGTGCCAGGGAGGCGTCAAGACGCAGACTCTGGCGTGCCCGCACAGCCAGGTCTTCAACGGGTACAAGTGCGTCCCTTTCTACGAGTTCTCGTGCTCGTCTTTCGGGCTGGTCTCGCCCTCTTCTCCGGCCAGGCTGGATCTCACTCCCGATCAGCTGTTAGCAGAGACCGGGGCTTTGCTTGGGGCGTCGGAGCGCCCTCCTCCCTCGGCACAGCTCTCCGCCTCGCGAGACGACGCTCCCTTACACCCAGATCAAGCAGTCGAAAGCTCAGGTATTGCGGTCACTCAGACTTCCCGACACCCACGCAGCCCCCTCGAGGTACCTCTGCGAAGGCCTTCCTGACGGGAGCTACACGGACGTGAGTGCAGGCTGCGAGGAGTTCATGGTCTGTCGGCAGGAGAACGACCTTCTGTCCCGATGCCCACAGGGTAGCCTCTTCAGCCCGATCAGCGGCCGCTGCGAGAAGAGGGATCTCATCACGTGCCCTAAGCACATCAACCCTTGCGAGTCCCTGCCCGACGGGGTCCACGGCGAAGTGGAGAGCGCCTGCCGTGTGTTCTTCACCTGCCGCGCCCGTCGTATGCACTTGGTGTCTTCGTGCCCCGAGGGTATGGCTTTTGATCAGCGCAGGGGCAAGTGCCGCCTGGAGAGCCAAGGAGAATGTCAAAGGCCGCTGGAGGTGAAGTCAAGCCAAGAAGAGAAGTTCAGGGCCGTCTCGTAGACGTCCCTTCCTTCCCAAGAGCCCCCTCTTGTACCAGAAAACTCTCTTCTGGTACTCGATAGATGTCCCATCCTTTCCCTCAGGCGCTCATCTCTTGCCAAGTCAATGACGATTCATATAAATATATATATACATATATATTATTATTTCTTAACTATCTTATCATCGAAGAGTTTGCTTCTACCGTTCGTAATGTAGGATAGTTTGCCTGTGTGCTGGTTGTAGGCATGGCGGCGCCCTCGGTCTGGCTGCTGATTCCAAAGTCTTTCCTCGAACTCTCCCGGAAAAGGTCGCTCCTTGCGTGACTAACATATGTATGGATGAATTAACTATACCACTGAACACACAAAAGTAAATATAGGTCCCATCTTCTATACTAAGAAATTAATTAAGTAATTAATTCGGCAAAACAAATAGGAAAAAATGTATCTATCTGTGATAGATATGAATCCCATTCGTTTGCACTGGGGACACGTACATGTCGCCTCACATTTTGTGGCTTTACATTAAATCTATACATCCTACAAATTATCATTCCAAAAGCACTAAAAACACTTTTCATAAACACACAAACTCCGTCCACGCATTGCCACGCGAGGCAGACCTTCGGGAAGACAACGAGAAGCAGGGGAAAACAGTGTTGCCAATCCAGAGATGCCACCAACGCCCCCAGCAGTAGACAGTATGTTAGACCGTTTGTATAGTACAAGCTACACATGTAGGCAGTATTTCTGCCCAATTAGAGTCTATAAATCTATATTTGTAATGGTAATTACTACATGTACTTTCTATGAAAGACTGCTATAGATGTTTCATGTTTACTAATAATGATATAGGTTAATTCTATTTTTCCATTCACTGTATAAACTACATGATTTTGTAATGTTTTGGTTTCTGTTCTGTATTGTCGTGGTCACGTCAAATATTTATTCATTCCTCTTATCAAAGGCTCTTTTATTTTCCTACAAGATGTTTCCTTGCACAGTTGCGTGAAGGTCAGCATACCATTCAACCTCGTTTTGCCTTTATATATACATGTATTTGTGCATACATACACACATACATGCATACATATATACATGCGTGCATACACACATACACACATAATTGCATACATATATACATATGTGCATTCATACATGCATACACACATGTGTGTGTGTGTGTATGTATATATATATATTTAAATTCTATGCATATATATATATATATATATATATATATACATATATGTTATATTATATGTATATATACACATATATACATATCTATCTATCCATTTATCAATCAATCTATCCATCTATCTATCCATCTACCTATCTATCTATCTATCAATATATATTTACACACACACACAAACACACATTCTCTGACACACACACACGCACGCACACACACACACACACACACACACATATATAAATATATATATATATATGTATATATATGTGTATACAAACATAAATATATATATAGTTACACCCTTGCCTGATTGGATGCCCTTCCTAATCATCCAAGGTTCGGCGCGCTAACACATGTGCAACGGCGGCGGCTT
>NC_061860.1:13448931-13456431 GCF_019202785.1 Penaeus chinensis
TAGATAGATAGATAGATAGATAGATAGATAGATAGATAGATAGATAGATAGATAGATAGATAGATAGATAGATAGATAGATAGATAGATAGATAGATAGATAGATAGATAGATAGATAGATAGATAGATAGATAGATAGATAGATAGATAGATAGATAGATAGATAGATAGATAGATAGATAGATAGATAGATAGATAGACAGATAGATAGATAGATAGATAGATAGATAGATAGATAGATAGATAGATAGATAGATAGATAGATAGATAGATAGATAGATAGATAGATAGATAGATAGATAGATAGATAGATAGATAGATAGATAGATAGATAGATAGATAGATAGATAGATAGATAGATAGATAGATAGATAGATAGATAGATAGATAGATAGATAGATAGATAGATAGATAGATAGATAGATAGATAGATAGATAGATAGATAGATAGATAGATAGATAGATAGATAGATAGATAGATAGATAGATAGATAGATAGATAGATAGATAGATAGATAGATAGATAGATAGATAGATAGATAGATAGATAGATAGATAGATAGATAGATAGATAGATAGATAGATAGATAGATAGATAGATAGATAGATAGATAGATAGATAGATAGATAGATAGATAGATAGATAGATAGATAGATAGATAGATAGATAGATAGATAGATAGATAGATAGATAGATAGATAGATAGATAGATAGATAGATAGATAGATAGATAGATAGATAGATAGATAGATAGATAGATAGATAGATAGATAGATAGATAGATAGATAGATAGATAGATAGATAGATAGATAGATAGATAGATAGATAGATAGATAGATAGATAGATAGATAGATAGATAGATAGATAGATAGATAGATAGATAGATAGATAGATAGATAGATAGATAGATAGATAGATAGATAGATAGATAGATAGATAGATAGATAGATAGATAGATAGATAGATAGATAGATAGATAGATAGATAGATAGATAGATAGATAGATAGATAGATAGATAGATAGATAGATAGATAGATAGATAGATAGATAGATAGATAGATAGATAGATAGATAGATAGATAGATAGATAGATAGATAGATAGATAGATAGATAGATAGATAGATAGATAGATAGATAGATAGATAGATAGATAGATAGATAGATAGATAGATAGATAGATAGATAGATAGATAGATAGATAGATAGATAGATAGAGAGAGAGAGAGAGAGAGGGAGAAATAAATCAAAACGTCTAAAAACACTAATTACAATAAGTAATTTATGCTACAACATCGAGGGTCGGAAACCAGAAAGCGCTTATGTTTATCTGTAGCGAAAATAGGTTTAAATCCACTAAACATTTTATTGTGGTTTGTGCTGTCTGTCAGAAGTGTTCTGAATCTCCTTCTAAGTGGTCGTTAAGATCATTATAAAATGTTTACGTCCATCAGCCAAATGGTTGTTTCCAGCCACTTGTCTGCGATGCATGTTGATATAACTGATACTGGTTGTCAACGCTCGATGTTTTCCTGTACAATGGATATTTGATAAATAAACTTAGAACATAAATAACATACATAGAGTTCAATTATCAGCCTCTTTATGTTTCACCTTAAATGATTGATATTTTTAAGAAAGGTTTATCACAATAACTTTTTTCTTTTTCTTTTTTTAATTAACTATTTTTTCTTATTTTACTTCTAAAAGAAAAAAAATCATATCAGATAATCTATCCAAAGAGCTATGATAAACTGAACTTAAATGGTTTTGATGCAAGAATCTCAACAGATACGGTGCAGGACAGAAAAAGGAAAACTATAAAAAAAAAAAAAAAAAAAATGGTGAAAACATAGAAAGAGAGAGAGAGAGAGAAAATTAATGATCAAAAGTCAGTTTCTCTTCGCAGTTTCATATATTTTTTTCTTTACTTTTGTCATTCCAATTATTTATTTTCAGACTTTCGGAAAAAATAAATAAAAATAAGGATAAATTAAGGAACGGAGGAATTACTAGACAGAAACGGAGAACCTTGCAACATTTGCTACATCGGAGTTCAATGAAGGTTAACAATATTTTTGTGCTAATATCACTCAGTTAATATATGTCAACTAATAATATTTTCTCTTTACTTAAAAACAAGACATACAAAATAACAATCACACCAACAAAACAAAACAGCAACAAAAATTGCATTCATTGACTTCGCATGTTGCAAATTTTGCAGAAAAAACTATATCTAATGAGTATTTTTTCAGGTGGTTTGTGCTCTGGATCAATGCCATATCAAGCGGATACACTAAATACAAATGAATCATAACAATAGGTAATGGAATATTTAGATATAAATCTTAACAATAAATATCACTTATTGGTGTGCTCTTAAAAGCGTTTTTTCCATATAAACTGCTAAAAAAGAAAAACAAAAACATTTTTAAATATATGATGAACAAGTAAATAAGATGATGAACAATATTCTCCATCTACGAAAAAATATAACCTTCTTTAGTTTTTAGCTTTAAAATATGCATATATACTTGCTTGAGTTTATATTGTTGATGAAAATATTACTGTTTTGTATACAATGTTATACTGATTTGTGTGTATAACGAATAATATTTTTCAGCTGGTTGACTAGCGTCCAGCGGATTTCAGAGACATTATAAAGATTAATTTTAGGTTTATTGTTACTTCCTGTATGATAAATCTAGATTACACAAAATGTATTGTGGTATAAAAAAGAATGCTGTAACTACTCGCCATGATGCGGACTGTGTAAAGAGGGGAAGGTGTAATGTTTTATAAGTGATTTTTTTTCTTTTGGGGAGATTAGCGCAATTAATTTGTAAATGTTATTCCTAGAATTATCGTGAGCTGCAGTTTCTACCAGCCAGCCAGCTTGGAAGACAGCGTTGTCCTCTTCGCCAAACGTACTGAAGCCAAAATAAGTATTTCCTTTTGCTGAGAAGCCAGATTTTTGTTAATAGTTACCCTTATTTGTTTTACCAATTGTGTAGTGATGATTTCGGTGTCGTTCTTATGTTAACTGACACGACTCTAAGTCTTCTTCTCGGAGTTGAATCGAGCCCAATCCTGGTCGTCCACGGTCTTGTAGGGAGGTCGTACCGTTCTTATGGTCTCGGCGTACTTGCTGGTGGGTCTGGTCTCGGGCCAGGCCTTGAGGGTCGTCGTCGAAGCCGGACTCGCGCTGGTGGTCGTCGAAGGGGTCGTGTTGGGTCGTCGGGTGGTCGTGGAGTAGGCGTCCCTGCCGCTGGGCAAGGGGGTCGTCGGGTAGTAGTGCTGGGAGCCTCGGTCTGGCCTCGGACGCCGATTCAGGCGCTGCGGGGGCGCGTCGTAGTAGTAGTCGTAGTGGTCGCCGTAATAGTAATAGTCGTCGTCGTTGTAGTTGTAGTTGTAGTCGTAGTCCTCGTAGGAGTAGTCCGCCGCCGGCTGGTAGGGGCGCGGCGTCGTCCTGCGGCGGAGGACGGTCCTCCTCCTCTGGGCGGTGGGCTGCCTCTGCGCCGGCCGGGGGGCGTAGGGGCGGGCGGGGCGGCGGCGGGTGGGCGCCTTGGGCCGAGGGCGCGGGCGGACGCTGGGGCGGTAGTGCGGGTGTGCGGCGGGGGCGTGGTGGGCGGGCGCCGGGCCCCAGGGGTACGTCTGCTCCTCGGGGTAGGGCACGGAGGCGGCGGGCGGGGAGTGCCATGAGTCGGCGACCTCGTTGTGGGCGGGGTGGGCGTAGGTGTGCCAGTGCTGGGGCGCCTCCGTGGCCTCGATCGCCGGCAGGAGGAGGTCGCCGTCGGCCCAGCTCAGGATCTCGTCACTCGTCATGCTCGACACCTTCCTGCGGGGGGAGGCGGACGCAGGGTTAGGGCTCAGTTTATGAATAGAAAATGAAGAAATAAATTGAGAATAAAGAAATGAGTAAATGTATAAGTTAATAGATACGTAGATATATACACAGGCACATAAATAGGTGAAGAAATATTATGAAGAAATTAAAGGAACACAAATATTGAATAAAAAGAAAAAAAACTTTTGATACAACTGCTGAATGTCTGATATAAATTAATTTTCAAAAATATCAAGGAATAACATTATAAAAAAGATAGCACTGACACTTTGCAACACTGCAATGAATTTAGCAACCAGAAAATGAGGAAACTCGCTCATTAAAAGTTACAGAAAATTAAACTATTGCAACAATTTTGGTTTCTATGTAATGATCGACTGATAAATAACATATGTAGATAATTGATATACAGGCGAAAATGGAATGACACATTCGGTACTTTTATAAACACGAAAAGAAGAGCACGAAAAGAAGAAACACACACACACACACACACACACACACACATACACACACACACACACACACACACATAGACTCACACACACCCACACACACACATACACACACACACACACACACACACACACACACACACACACACACACACACACACACACACACACACACACACACACACACACACACACACAGACTCACACACACACACACTCACAGACACACACACACACACTCACACACATACTCACACACACACACTCACACACATACTCACACACACACACACACACACACACACACACACACACACACACACACACGGCATCATAGCCGCCTAAGCATATGATTAGTTAGTTACCGTTATTCCTAACTCTCCAATTCGCCGTTGAAAGACTCACTCCTTACCTATCATTAATTTATTTATTTAGTGTCTGTTCATATAGTTAGCATAATTCAATGTCTTTATTTTCCTCGACTTCTGAATTCAGTCGATTTCCGTAGCTCTTTCTGGTCTAAATGACTTCCTTTGGATAATTATCTCCGTATTTATCCATTCATCTGTGCATGAGCGTGGTGTTATTATGGTAATCAATTGAAGCAGTAACCTTCATGGCCCCGTAATTTAGTCATTATTAGTGAATCGTTTCGTAACACCGTTATTCTTCGCTACTAATGGTTTCAGCACCTAGTTGCTTGTAATAATGAAAATAATAATAATAATAATAATGATAATGATAATAATGATGATAATAATAACGATAATAATAATGATAATAATAATAATGATAATGATAATAATAATAATGATAATGATAATGATAATAATGATGATAATGATGATGATAATGGCAATAATAATGAAAATAATAATAACAATAATAACGATGATGATAATGATAATAATATTAATAATAATAATAATAATAATGACAGTAATAATAATGATAACATAAACAATAATGATAACAATAACAATAATGATAATAATATCAATAACAACATGAACATCAACAATAATAAAAAGTGATAACATAACAACAAAACAAAAACACTAAGATTCCCTTCAGTTACGTATTTGTTCTGCTTATCTCTTCTTATCCTCATTTACATAATCAATGAAACAAGATTCCGGAAGTCCTCCTCTGCATATGGTTATATATTTCTTTGTTCTGACTTCTTATCAACTGTGATTAAGTAATGATAATTAGAATATTAATTTTGATGATAATGATGATCGTAACAGCAACGATAATAATGATAATTATGATTATAATATAATAATTATAATGATAATAAATATAATGACGATCAAATCATGAATGTTCTCTACGAAGATAGGATTATTTAATGAAAAGTACGTCTAAAGAATAACAATAAAAACGACAAAACAATGAGAGAAACACAAGGGCCCAATATACACGTGTCAGTATAGTAAGAAACGCGAGAGATCATTACTTATGCCAACGTTGAAGTCGCTCAATAACATACAAATGCTTCCTTCTTCTATCTGACTCTAAGCTTTTATCTCTGCGTCTATTTATCTGTATTTGTATCAATATTCCTGTGTATATATTGACACCATATGTATACTTGTATTTCTATCACATCTCTGTCAATATGTTATACAATATGCATAAGATATATTTCTTAATTTATGTGTATTTCAGTAGATCTACTTCATATTTACATCACATCTCCGTCTATATGCGATCACCTTTATATACATATCTATATGGTTTATAATTCTTGAATAATTATCTATTTAGTAAGGGAATTGAATAAAATATAGAATTATCACCAATGGACAACAATCTGTGTTTTGATCATAATAGCCTAAATATGTGAGAAAGAAGGAAAAAGAGGTAAACAAATATCTAATAACCGTAAAAAGACAGAAGAAAGATGAACCGTATTCATGTTGACAAAAGTAGAAAGGGTATGAATGAGAATTAATATTTTCTGAATACACAGACGGAAAGACATCGATAGATAATACACTTACTTATAGTATGTATGTTGGTGGGTGTATGGGTGTCTGTGTTTGTACTTGTTTCTGTTTTTTGAGAGTGTGTACATGTGTGTTTGTGTGTCTGCTTCTTTGTTTGTCAATGTGCGTGCAAATACACATCTTCCCACTTACTGTATTTACACAGTATAATTGGATTACCCATAAACTCGCTTAATTGCGCCGGGAAGCCTCTGTGGCCACCGCTTTGGTTTTAAAGAAGGCCAGTGAGAGGTAGGAAGAAGAGGAAGAAAGGGGAGAGAAGGGAGGGAAGAGGAGGGAGAGGTAGGATGATGGGAAGGAGGAGTAGAGGAAATTGGAATATGGGAGGTGGAGGAGAGAGAAGAGAGGATGGGGAGAGAGAAGAGGAAAGAAAGGGCCGACGGGGAGACAAGGAAGAAAGGAAAGGAACAGGCAAGGAGGAGAGGAGAGGAGGGAGGAAAAGTGCGGAAAAGGGGAAAGTGTGGGCGGGATAGGATATGGTGGAGGGAAGAGGAAGGAGGGCAAAGGATCTCCGTTATGTGAACGCCGAGCGGAACGGACACGCCGCCCGCAAGATGTACTGTCACGGTTCAAATTTCCCGCCAAACATATCCTGAACTTGTTTCCCGAAGCAGACGTGTCTCGAGGCTTCGTGATGAGAACGCTTCGAGGGAAATTTCGAAGCTTGCCTTTGTGAATGGGGAAAGAGGTGCTAGGAAAGAAGGTGGAGAGAAGAATAGAGAGATTATAGAAGAAAACGAAAAAGAAAACACATGTGGAATAGTTTTTGTTTTAGCTGTCTTTGTAACGTGTGTGTGTGAGTGACTTTCTCCTTCCCTCGTCTCTTTTATTTCTCTTTCCATCCGTTTATCTCTTATTTTCTTTATCCCCCCCCCCCCCTCTATCTCTCTGTCTCTCCCTCACTCCATTTATCTACGTATTTCTCTCTCTGTCTATCTATATCTGCCTCTTTCTCCCTCCCGCCTCTCTCTCTCTTACTGTGTTGCTACTCTCTTTTTCTTTTCTCATTCGTTTTTTTCTCACTTTCTCTCCTTCATCCTCCTCCGACAACCTTTTCTACTCCTCTTTATCTCCCCCTTTTGCAGATATTTTCACGTCACACTGTTTCGACTGTGGCGGCTGTTTCGCCTTTATATGCCATGGGGAACGGAGCTTCACTGATATAGATTTTATTTCTA
>NC_061860.1:13461431-13466431 GCF_019202785.1 Penaeus chinensis
TTTTCCTCTTCACCTTTTTTCTTCTTCCTCTCCATCTTCTTTTTCTTCTTTTTCTCCTCCACCTTCTTCTTCTTTCTCTCCTTACCCTCCCTCTTCTTCTTCCTCTTCTTCTTCTTTTTATTTTTCTTCTTCTTTTTCTCCTCCACCTCCTCCTCCTCCTCCTCATTCTGCTTTTTCGTCTTGATCATTATCTTCTGCTTTTTCGTCTTGATCATTATCTTCTGCTTCTTCATCATCATCATCTCCTACTTTTACTTTTTTCTGCTTCATCATCATCATCATCATCATCATCATCATCATCATCATCATCTTCTACTTCTACTTTCTTCTGCCTCATCATCATCATCTTCTACTTCTACTTTTTTCTGCTTCTTCATCATTATCTTTTTCTGCTTCTTCTTCTTCATCATCATCACCTTCTTTTGCTTTTTTTTTCATCATCATCATCTTCTTCTGCTTCTTCTTCTTCATCATCATCACCTTCTGCTTCTTCTTCTTCTTCATCGACATCATCTTCTTCTGCTTCTTCTTCTTCATCATCATCACCTTCTTCTGCTTCTTCTTCACCATCATCATTTTCTGCTTCTTCTTCATCATCACCTTCTGCTTCTTCTTCATCATCATCTACTTTCTTCTTCTACTTCTCAGACTACTATTGTTCTTTTACAAATTCTTTTTCTCATTTTTTTTTTTTAAACTGTGATAGTATTCTCTTTGCTGACTCTTCCACACTATCCTTTCACCTCCTCCTTTGCCTACTTATTTTCCTTTTCTATCTTCTTTTTTCCTCTACCACACGGTCCTTCCACTTCCTTTCGTCTCTCTCTCTCTTCTTCTTCCACCTCCTGTTTCCCATCCCTCTGCTTCTTATCCATCTTATTTTCCTCTTCCACATGGCCCTTCCACGTCCCCTTCTTCTCTTCCACATGGCCCTTCCTTTCTATCCTTCCACATAGCTATGCCACCTCCTCCTCTTCCACTTCTCCACATTCCGCTCCACTCCCCCTCCAGCTAACTCCACAGTCCCCTCCTCGCCTAGGCTTATCTTGAATGTCTATAGGCCTATTGTATTTATCTTTTTATTTCGTCACTTTTATCTCGTTTCTTGTTACTTATCGATTCGGGTTCTGTGTGATTGGGGTTATTGTGAATATTGAAAAGTTATTTTTGTCAGTTTGTTTATCATTCTTTATCAGTTCATTTCGTTTAGGTTTATTTTGAATAATTAGGCTTATCTTACCTCGCATTTTATTTATCGCCGTAGGTTTATCTCTTCTCTTTATTTCATTATTCTTCTATTTGATATATTGTCACTGATCAAGCTATATATCCAGAATTTACTATTTTTTATCAATTCATGATTTTCTTTGTAGTTTTTTATCCTTAAGATATGACTGAATACCTATCAAAACTGATGATAATACCACACACATACAAACAAAATAAGATAACCAGATAATTAAAACAATAAGAGTATGATGATATCAGACACATAATACATAAAATGACATCAGACAAAGAGATAAATTAATGAATGACTAAATGAATACAAAACGACTGGTCCCACTCACGGCTGGTGTCGCCTGGTGCCGTCGAAGAGGCCGTACTCCATGTAAGCGTAGGCCGTTGCAAGCAGGAAGAACATGACGACCACAAAACCGATGATCTGCACGTTGTTTACGTTCCCCGTGTCCAGGAGAGGGATGTAGATGAGTTTGCTGTCGTCCTCGCCGTCCTGGGGGAGAGGGAAGGGGTTAAGAGGGCGAGAGGGAGGAGGTTAAGAGGGAGGGAGTGTGGGGGTTAAAGAGTGAGAGGGAGTGAGAGGAAGGGACGGAGGGGAAGGGAGGTAAGGGAGGAGGAAGAAGAAGGGAGGGAGGGAGGAAGGGAGAGGGAGGGAGGTAAGGGGGAAGGAGAAGGAGGGAGAAAGAGAGATGACGAGGGAGGGGGAGGGAGAGGGAGTTCTGGGGGGAGGAAGGGAGAGGGAGAGAGGGGGAGAAGGTGATAGTTAAGGGGGCGGGAGAGACAGGGAGTTAGAGAGGAAGGGGGCAGAGAGAGTAAAAAGGAGGGCATTACCGGGAGGGAGAGAAAGCGGGACGGAGTATGAGCGGAGGGAGAAAAAAGGAGTTAGGAAAAGGAGAAAGAGGGAATCAGGAAAGAGGAGTAAGGTGGGAAGGAGAAGGATTTAGGTTGAGAGGCAAAAGGACGAGGAGAGAGTTAAGGGGTGGGAAGAGGAGGAGGTTAAGGAAAGAAATTGAAACCAAGGGAGACAAAGGGAATAAAAATCGACATAGGGGGGAGGAGAGGGAAGTGCAGAAGGCGGGGAAGAGAATGTGGGGTGAGAGAAAGAGAGAGAGTAAGAACGTGTGAAGGAAATGGAGGAAAAGTGGGAGAGAAGGGCGAATGAAGGGAAGGAGAAAGAAAAAGAAAGAAAGATTGGGAAGAAATTATTGTTCTATGTCTCTGCGTTTGATGCTATATGAACATCTTTTAGCATCATTCATATCAAAGTATAATCTAAGCAGCTATTAATCCACACATCTACGGTTCCATCTCCTTTACACATCCTCCTGTGATAATCTCTTCAATGAGGGTAATTCGTCAGTGCCTTGTTCTATCTGCTCTAAACTTTGTTACTTTGCCTAAACGTAATTAGCGGTGAAATATGTTACTATTGTTACAAGGCCCATGCTTCTCATGTGATTATGCAAGTGAAGCTTACCTGACGTTCTAAATTGGTACAGGATGACTAAATTAAGTCGCAGACTCTAACGTGCGCTTTTAAAACGACTTTGTAGATATCACTAGAACTTAACATAAGGATACAATATACATATGTGGATACAATAACTAGTACAATTTCGCGGTTGCAGCATTAGAGTAAGCTTAATAGAGGATACTACATAATTAGGCTAATTAGGAGCACAAGCAAACAGAGGGGGAAGCACCTACCGGACTGACGCCGTACTGAGCGGCCGCGCCCCCTCGGTTCAGGATGCCCTTGAAGTAAGACATGTCGATGCCGATCCCCGCAAGGAGGTCCGTGACGTGCGAAAAGTCGATGTGGTCGAGCAGCGGCAGCAAGGTCATCACCATGGAAGGGTCGAGGTCAGAGAGGAACTTGGGCAGATTGGCAAAGTCGATGCCCGGCACGTTGAACTGGGGGAACATCTTGACGGCGCTCTTGAAGGACTCGTCGCGCGTGATCTGGAGGAGAGTTGCTTGCAGCGCCGCCTCGTCGCGGAAGAGGTCGTCGGCGAGGGACAGCGGGAGCCCGAACTTCTTGAGGATCATCGGGAAGAGCGCCTTCAGGTGGGACATGTCGATAGGCTTCGAGGCGTTCGAGGAGGGGGAGGAAGAGGAGGAGGGCGAGCTGGAGGTGTTTCCTGGGGGCAGGCTCGCTGGGGTCGAGGGTCGAGGGAAGGGCGACGGGCGGAGGCTCAGCGGGCGGGGATGTTCGGCCTGCTGTGATGGGTGCGACGGCCTTGAGGCCCTTGGCGTCGTCATGTACCTCGAGGGCGTCGCAGGAGGAGCGGTCGTTGGGGGGAGCTCCGTCGGGCGCCGCGCTGGGCTAACGGAAGGCTCGACCGCGACGGGGCGCCGGGCGTCCTCCTCGCCGGGAATGACGGGCGCGCTGAGGTCGGGGAACATGGAGTCATAGAAGACCGAGAAGGCGTCGTAATTCGGCCCCTGGGACCCCGCCGGGTAGTGGCCTCCGTCCGCGTAGTAATCGTAGAAGGGCGCCGTGTCCTCTGGAGCCGGACGCGCACTCGCCGTCGGTGAAGGAGCCTTAGAAGCCGATGGGTTCGAGGGGCGTTGGTGCCCCTGGGGATCCAACCCAAAGAAAGGGTCCCGAGCGCCCTTGCTGCTCGCCCCGGGCAGGAAGTAGTCGTAATCGATCTCGATCTCGGAGGAAGGACGCCGCTCCTCTCCCGAAGGAGCGTGGTCGGCGAGGGCGTCGAGGGCCTCCTGACTGCTGACGATCCTCCCCAGGAGGTTGACGCCCAGGGGAACCGGCAGGAGGTTGGGTTCCTTGCGCGACTCCCGGGATGAGCCGGCGGCGAGCGGGGGCGTCAGCAGAGCCATCACGAGCACCCACAACAGCCTGGGGAGACACGGGCGGTTAGGAGGCAGACACGGCCAGCATTACCATGCACACGTTTTTATCATGCAAAGCAAATAGGAAAATTATTCTGTTTTATCACCAGCAGCATGCTAATGAGAAACTGCTTTTTAAAGAGAGACTTACAAGGATAATCATTAGAATTGAACTATATTCTTGTTGTTTTTTCTCCAACTATACACAGCAAAGAGAATTTTTTTTAAATTTATTTGATCTCTCAATCTGTTAATCAATTTGACCTCTGGGGCTTTCATTCCATTTAAGATATTTGATTAATCATGCTATATCACTATCCCAATTACGACAATAAAAAAAAAATAAAATTTCATGCTTAGTGACGTTAGTTATGTCATGGTTCTCAAAATCATATGACCTGTTCTTTTTAGCGTGAAATTATGTTCAAGAACTGTGAGGACTAATTGCAAATTATGGTTAAGGGGAGTCAGATATCAAAACAATCAAATAAGGAGGATTGTGGTGATTCTGATAACGACAGGAAATACATGATATCCATGATATAGTACACTGTTGTGACTCAGCGAAAAACCGCAATAACAATAACAGTGAGAGGGACAATATAAATAGTGTTCATAATGATAATTACAGGAATAGCAATTGTAACAGGCATTAAAAAGTTTTGATAAACTACAATAACAAGGATAAGACTGATGATTATGGTGATAATGGTAATCAATGTGACGATCTACTACTTCTTATAACACTCTTACTATTAATTGCAGCAACAGTAATGATAACGATCATAATAACTATTATGATATTAATAATGGCAACTACAAAATCACAACAAAAATATAACATCAGTAATAATAATAATAATATCACTGATAACATAATGATACTAAATTGATAATCACGAAGA